>NC_087391.1:3336645-3636645 GCF_963675165.1 Halichondria panicea
AACGGACACAGATAGTCCAGGAGCAGAAACAAATATTACAACTACAGTAACTCCAGATACTTCGGCGCATCAACTTCAACAGGAGCAGAAACAAATATTACAACTACAGTAACTCCAGATACTTCGGACACTGACGCATCAACTTCAACAGGAGCGAAGCAAACATCCAAGGGAGCAGAAAAAATATTCTGATGAGCTATCCAGGCATTCAATGCACTGCTCTGGAAGTGTTGTATTAAATGGCGAGTTTCGATATGGTTTAGCTCAGTGTTCCATCTGTAAACACACAATCTGAATAGAGACATCCAATAAAGTAATAAAGTAAAAGGTCCAAAAGGTTATCACAGGTAAAAGTAGTTTACAGTGTGTCATCTAAAAAAATTGTGTTTTTTCAATACTCTGCGCACTTAAGGCCCGGGTCCAGATTTCAACATCAAAATTTACACTATGTTCATACTGCTGTATTATTTGCAATATACAGTGTATGCTGCATCAAAATGATCCAAAATGAAGCTCAATGTTTTCTTTTTCCAAAAAACTAATTAGCTTAATTCAATTATGCTAATTAGTCCCATAAATGGTGATGACGTCATGCCACTTTCAGAAAGAGAAATGCAAATACGGCGTTGAAGATGCTAAGATCAAGCTTCAAAAACAAGGCAAAAACAAGGCTAGATGAACATCTCATAGCTAGGTACTAGTATCCTTGATGGGAAGAGTAGGAGTTATTGTATTTTTAAGATACACAAAATAGCCTACCTGCTGTCAGAGCTAAAGAAGCTAGCATAGCTAAGAAAGTTTTGGACATTTTTACTTCCCATCAAGGTTTACTTCCCATCAAGGAAACATAATCATAACAACATAATCTATCTTTTGAGGGCCTAAACAGCTACTGTTTAAGTCCGCCGTATTTGTTGCCAAAGATAATCTATAACAGTTCTAGCAGCTAGCTAAGCAAATACATTGACCTTATGACGTCATGTGCAATGAATAACATTAATAAACATTATGAATCTCATTAACACTACACGATCTACATCATCTACATGGCCATGAATAAAATTAATCTAATCAGTGCCTGACCCAGGCCTTAACTGCCCAGAGTAGGTGGGAGTGCAGCTGTGTGGGGTACAGGTGGTGGCCATAGTAAACTACAAGAGACCATGAGTGTGGTAGGAGTTCCAGTCATGTCAAAGACCATGAGCGAGCTATTGGAGAAGTATGGAAACAGCAGTTGAGAGAAACCATGCTTGAAGCTGGGCGAGAAGAGAATGTAGAAAAGTCGTCCCATAAACATTCTGCTAAATCAGGGGTTGCCATCATTATCGGCAGAGACTGGCAAGTTACTTTTCATTGACGTTCGAAATAAATTTTGTTATGCCTGCTCAAGACAGATTCCTAAAGTATCCTAAAGAGAACTGGAACAAATCTTCGGAGACAGATATTATTCTACAAGGAGTGCTTCCTTCGTCGGTGACGTTCTGTTTTATCAAAACCTGTCAACCTGTCAACCTTTGGCACAAAATACTTAGCACATGTACTATAGTAATTAGAGCACTAACCCTCGGCGAACAATTGCATTATCATAGTGAATAATAATTATTTATTTATTACGACGAATCATGTGGGATGACTGGATGTACATGATGAACAATGATGTAATGGTAGTTTAGATGGTGTGTTATAATAAGGGATCAGTGACTGAATAATTATGATGATGTAGTAATGGTAGTTTAGAAGTGGATAACGAGAAATCAGAGGAGGTACGGACATTCGCGTGTCAAAGTAGACACACATTCCTTAGGTCAAAGTTCAGGAATGTGCGTTTAACACACGGATGACACGCAGATGTCGACCTCCTTTGACGAGAAATAGTAGAACAAAAGTAAGTGTAAAAAATGATGATGTAATGGTAGTTTAAAAAATGGATAACAAAAATAATAATTATTAAGAATGGTATTACAAAAGTAAGTGTAAAAATAACGATTATGATGTAGTTTAATAAATAAGAGAAATAGTATAAACAAAAGTAAGTGTAAAAAAGAGGACGTATAAATAAATAAATTCTGAAAATAGTTGTAATAATAATTAAATAAAAGCGAAATTGACTGCACGTATAACATGGCTTCAGGCCGAAAGTGACTGACCATGTGGCTTTTGGAAGGCTGTCAAAATTTAAAGTGCCAAATTCAAGTAGGGAGCATTGCTCGAAGAAGGTAGAAACAGGATAGCGACATCTATTTTTGCATAATCATAGTTCATAGTTTATCGATTTTCTTGCGTATGCTGTATGTTTGTTATCTGCCACAAACTGTGCGTCGAAGACAGCCATTAGATTGAGGTCTCTATGCAAGTATAGTTCGTTCAAGTATAGTTCGTTCAAGTATAGTTCGTTCATTAATTTTCTTCAATTTTTGAGTGTCGCAGAGCCATTTCATCATAGTTATAATTCTTGCGTACAATGTACAGTTGTAGTATGTCGAGACAGCCATCAATAAATTGAAGTCGTTACATTAGCCAGTGTTCATCAATTTTCTTGGGACTACAAGTCAAAGATGGCCCTTAGTGTGTGTATATAAGAAAAAATAAGAAAAAAGATATGAAGGATGTTTGTATAGTATAGCATTATACACAAAAAACAAAAACTATACCTGTAGAATTGGTAATGGAGCGTATAGGTAAACAGCTATAATTATGACACTGTACACTAGCAAGAGTGGATCTACTCTTGACACTAGTTATGCTAAAGATGATGTATACACTCACCATGGTTGGATTTAACTCACTGCAGCGGTAGACATTCTTAGTCTTCAACAGGAACCAGGAACAGTACACTTAGTAAACTTTGAGTCAATTGGAGTCATGGGAGTCATTTGAGTCATAGAGTCATAGATTAACAGCAAAACAGATTGGAAACTTTGAGTCATAAGAGTCATTTGAGAGTCATAGATTAACAGCAAAACGGATTGAGTCATACATTAACAGCAAAACGGATTGGCCAAGCCAGAAAAAAGTATACAAGCGTGCAACGAATGCTTAATAAATCTTATGGCAAGTTACGGTTGAAACCAGGCAGAGATAATCTAGCTGAAGAGGCTGTATAAAATGCACTGGTTTCACCAATTAGCAAATTTGTCTCAGAGAAGGTATAGCATAGAACATGGTCAGAGTGTGGACATACACAAGTGTGGACATACACAAGAACAATTATAGGTGTCTGTAATGTAAGTAAGTTGAGCTATAGCCTCAAATACTCACTAAGTGTACAGGTCACGTAGTTAGACTGACAGATTCGAAGGGAATGGAGCAGAGAACTTCATCGTGATCCGAGTAGTACACATCAGTAACCTTCAAGATCAAGGCAGCAACAACAAAAAAGTTTAAGAGTTTGAGTTCTGAGTTTCTTTGCATATCATATGATCTCGCATGGAAAACACAATGTATGTGATCCCTTGGGATCAAGATAATTATAGTGATGTGCAAGCCGATAGACTAACAGACATTAAATTCCATTCAGGACACAATACTTAAGGCTTACTGAACGATATTCTACAGACGTAGCTAACTTTAAATTCCTATATGCATTAGAGGGGAATGGAGCAGAGAATTGCGTCAGTAACCTTTGTATGAACACGCTCTGGTGCTAGGCTATTGCAATATACATGGTCTATAAGAGTACCGTTGTCTGTAGTGGGAGTGTGCACTAGCTGAGAATAACCATGACGAAGCATTAATACTTCTAATTGTGAATTAGTGTTAGTTAGAATGTCCACATTAAAGTCACCTAGGACAATAGATACATTAAAGCTTTTTAAATGCTGCAACAGGGGATACATGTAGTCTAATAAATCATTCATTGATACACTTGGAGATCGGTACACAAGAATGGCTTGTCCATTAGGTAGTTGAAGCAGAGCACATAGCATTTCTATTGCAACACCATCTACGTCACAAGCATAAGAGTTCAGTATTTCTATATTTTCGGGCAAACTAATCAAAACCCCACCTTTTCTATCACCAGAAACACTATACATTGATGGTTTGTATGTATTAATGGACTGGCTATTCCGGACTGCAAACATGTTTCAGTAAAACAGTGAATTCCAGCTGAAGTAAATAATTTATCACTTAGCTAGCAGCAATCTCACATTGAGTAATGTAATTATGATGTAATCTTCAGGACATGTGTCAACGGACAAGGGGCTGAGTACCCTATCATTTAATCTAGACATTTCAGTCTTGACGTCATCACTCGCTTTAATAACCTTCTCATTAAAGTTCAATATATGCAAACCTTCAAGCTTTTTAACACGACTGAATGCTACATAGGCTTGACCAGAGCTAAAGCGGCTACCTTTCATGTCTACCACAATTTCATCGAGTGTTAAACCTTGTACCTTATGTATAGTAGTGGCCCAAGCTAGAGTCAATGGTAACCGAGTAATTTCAGAGCCTCGTTTACCTTTAGCCTTAAGCAGTTGGGAACGTTTGCAAAAATTGACTACCTTGTCTGGCCTTAGCTCCAACATTAGGGTGATCAAAATTTGCAAGAATGTGTGTAACCTTACCAGCAGCCATCACTATATCGACTATTACACCTCTAGCACCATTAACTAGCCCATCCGCTACGTCAACATTGGCACCAATTACAATTTTCAAAACGCCGTGTAGGCCACCAGTTTCTGATCTCTTGTCAGACAGGGTTTACAGGTTAATGTGGCTAGTTTGACCAGCTCTAGAATCGCGAGACTTTATTGAATATTGCTGACTTTCTGGAACCAAGGCATTCAACATGGTCATGTTACGCATTGAGTCTATACACATGTAGAGCATGGTTTGGGTAATTGGGCATCTGAGGAGTAATTTCCCTGGACTTTAGCACAGAGACGTCATTGTCATTGTGTGTAGCCAGTGTGTAGCCGTTCTAATCCTACACAAAAGTTCACAAAATACGGAGTCACCCTTTTGCCTCATAATCTCATCTAGCTCAATCATTTGAAATTTATCTAACCACAATGAACCAGAGTTGTATGGTTTAGCATAACTATCGTTGACCACACTAAAAACAGGGTAATTGAAAAAGATCTCCTACTGCTAATATACTGACACCACCAAAAGTATTCCTATCCGGCATAACAGCTTGTGCACTTCTAGCAACATGTTGGAATCAATGATCAGTAGTGCTAACTTGGACAATTTGCTTCGTAGGGAGTTTAAACGATCGTGATTGAGAGGCTGAAAACCACCGTATCTACTGGTACCTAGTACAAGAGCAGAATGTAACGTCTGTCATACCACCTATAATAAATGCTGCTGCACCAGTAGGGGCTGTAAGCAAAACCGTAACATCGTCAGGTTCTATTGTGCCAGACAACCTAAGCAATTTAACAGTATCAGAATGTATCAGTTTGATAACATGCGTCTTTCCTACACCTCCAGGGCCACTCACAAACACACGGTATGGCTCAATGGGTTTACCATGCTTTAATGCTATCACGCACCAATTACGGTGAAACATGACGATTTGTTTTTGCTTGGTGTTAAGACCTCTTAAAAGCTTTCTGTATTCATCAGGTGGAATTTCCCCATGATTAGCTACCCCTTCATAGCGCACATGTAAGCTACTAGAGGTAGTGGACGTAAACAATGCACTATTGTCCCTAACGTCTTGCTCAGACAAATCTGTTAGAGTTTTGGGACCTTCGGCTTCATGTTGGGCTCTGTCAGCTTCAGTACCCGGTGCTACTTGATCCCAAGCATGCTGTGGAGGGCCGTCCTCATCAATTTCCATATTTTCTATGTCAGACAGTGTGTACTTTTTCTCATTAGCTATCACAGACGATTGGACATTACGGAAATGCTCTTCAAAGGTTGAATAGCCACCTAACAAATCTGTTTCCTCACTGTACCATGGGAAATAAAGCATCAGTTACTGGGGTCTTTCTCTTTATTGTACTTTCTGAACCTTATGACTGCTTCCCGATTACGTTTATTCATTTTACCGAATCCACCTGAGTGTGATTTTACGTACTGTATTCTCAGTACAGTTGGCATCAGATGGAAGTACATCAGTGTCACCAGTATCGTCGTCTACAGCTTCAGCTAGCGATATATTTGCAAGCTCAATTGGTCTGTGTTGATACCTCTCTACTAGGTTCTTACAAAATACGTTAGGGTCATCGTCATCAAGGTTCTCGATTGCAGAAGAAGGCTTTAATACACCGATTCTGTCTTTTTTGGGATTGGTATCAACAAACAATACAGTCTTGCTCATCCTTTTCATCTATAAACTGCTTCTTGGGCACTGACTTCCCTGACTTCCCTGTGTGTAAGAAACGCTGAACCTACTTTTTTTAATTGGGTCTTAAGGTCTTCGGTTCTAGTCTCGTCTCGTTTGCTACACGCTACACGCTTCAAGAGTTCACCCATGGCTCTATCACACACAAGCATAGCCATTGAGGACATACTGTATATCCATCATACTGTATATCCATGTTAGCTTGCCAAGCTCGTAGTACATGCGGATTGTAATTGTTAACGTTGCATTCATTTGGTTTACGCTTAAGCACAATAACAAAACCATTTGCAGACACTGCTAATGCTTCCTTGTATTCAGACTGAGTTACGTTAGCTTTCATCGTCAATTGTGAAGTCGTCACAATCGCCTTCTGTTAGTACTTTACGCACACTTTTCAAAGTTTCTACATAATCAGTTCGATCTTCGTGCTTCTCCTCTGCTATCAAAGTTTTATCACTAGGAGGGTGTGGGAAATTAAAGCGACAGGTTTGGTTTCTCTTGCAATAATTTATGAGGAATGCCTATGCTGCTGTAGCTGCAACACCAAGTCTCTTAGTTTACCACTATCAGGTATGGACACAGAAACATACTGATCAATGAAGTCACACACTTCAGACATAGGGGCTTCTTCAAATTTGGGGGCATCTTTTACCCAAAGCATACAGTGTGCGTGAGGAGAACCTCTAGCTTGAAACTCGATCCTAACTGCATAGTCTACAATTTCACCGAGAGGCTTAGCTGGGGACTTTAAAAATTCATTAAAGAATGTGTTTAAACGGTATTGAAAGTGCCTAGCTGCTGTCACTGGGTTACGCCTAATCCATTTTGACTTTTCATCAAATGAAAGGGCAGCTACCTCATCATCCGTGTAATTTTGACCATACTGTCGGGCTATGGTTTGAATGATATCGGGCCACTTCATATCTGCTGCTGTTAATGTAAAAAACCACGTAGGTGTACCTAGCTGCCGAATCATAGCCAACATTTCAAAGAAGGTTTTCTGGTAATATGGGGGAGATCCTCGTATGTTTTTCATGAAACGATACGCTTTATCTCTACGTAGACATTGGCTCACAAACGAGTCATCTCTAGCTGTGAGGCTACCAGGCTTTTGTCTAAAAATAAAATGATTACAGTCACCTTGTATTTTTTTGGCTTCTACTATGTACTGGGCAGTAAACAAGTAGTCAGTATCACTAAGCAAACCTACCGTCTACATTTAACAGTCTTACTATTTTTGATAAGTCAACTTTTTAGGTCTTTCGGCACTAAAACAAAAACACCCAGTCCCATATGGAAACTTGTCAAGATTACTCAGGATTACTCATAGCCTCAAAATTAGTGTCAGACATAATGTACAATAGTGTTTGGTTTTCACCCGGTGCTAGGCAGACAATCTCAGCAAACGCTTCAGGGTTTTCAATGGACATCATACTAGCTGTAGGACCACCTGTGATTTGTCTGGTATGGCCCTCATCAAATGTTTTATCATCAATTTCAAATTCAGGAGATACAGTATCATCATCGCTACTAGTAGTATCAACTGTACTGGTAGATATACCCTGTGCAGTACTTGCAGATGACTCTAAGCTGATAGTAGGCTCATTAAGTTGGGGTTACCACATAAAGGCCTACAAAGTGCCATTGTAATAGTAGTCCAATATTAACCTCAAATAAAGTAGACCCATTTTGAGGCTTAACCGTAAGAGCGTTACATCTTTGTTCATTCGCAGCATACATATTGATGGTTACCGAAAAGATGCTGCTATACATAGGTTATCTCTCCCCAGGCACCGTGTCTAAGCCTCTCAAGGTATCTAGTCCACCTGGCTAGTAACTGCACATCAGGATCAGCAATACTATCAATGAAAGAATCTTCAATAGTGGGAGCCTCGGTATCATTGGGTTGAGATCCAGCTAAAAAGCTGCTGAAATGGTCACTATGGTTTTCCATGTAAGAGGCTACCATCTGTCTCAGTTCAGGGGCACTAGTACTGCACATAGTCTTGGTATTTAGCTGGTAAGCTAGTGACCAAAATAAACAATTGCCATCTCCTGGCACATTGTGAATAGTCAAGCCAGAGGCAAACTGCTCTAAACATTTAGAAGCAACTGTTAGGCAGGGAGTAGCAAACTTCAACCCAGACAAATTACTATCACTGTGGAATGCTGAGGCCACTCTATCTTCAGGTAAGGAGGTGCTAACACCCTTTAAAGAGGTTTCATCTGGGATAGTAGTACTAACAACACTGGCTTTGCAAACAGGTTTGACCAGTTTTTCAAGTTTATTGTCACCTGCAGCAACAGAATCACTAACAGAATCACTAACAGTATTTTTCACCATCAAATAAATCTAGGTCTAACTCTTCAGAGTTTTTGGACCATTCAGCATTAATCTTAATGCTAGCATGATTGGGGTGGTTTGCTTTAAGCCAGTCTAGGGCACTGAAAATCTTTTCTGGAGTAATTATTCATACATATAATGGCCTTTGTATTCTAATTTTCTTTTGAATTTTAATGGGACAAGCTGGCTTTGATCAGGTAACCTAGGCAATGTTTGAACAACACTGTCCAACCTTATTGGAATATTTACAGCGGGACCATGGATACACCTTTGTTTACCAGATGGAAGGGCAACCATTTTCATAAATGCTATTCTTAGGCAGAGTAATCTCGTTTCTAGTTTGTTCAAACAGGCAAGCTCAGGGGGTACAGAAGCTAATGACAAATTGTTTGCTACGGACTTGCTACGGACATGCATCCTTTAGACAGGGCACCATCACAAGTTTTACATATAAAATACTTCCCGTTAAAACTAGCATACAAATGATTGTCACCAACTACTGTATTTAACAAGGACGTTTTTGCTTTAAGGATACGACTGTTTGTCGCAAGATACACACGTAATTTGGTCCTTCCTTTGTTTTATTAATAAAGGACACAACAGCGTTATCTATGGAGGCTTTGCGCTCACACTCAAGCTTTACACGTCTGCGAGTTGTCTCGGGTGATTCTAAGGCACGGTTTATGATAACACGGTCATGCTCAAGCTTTCTACGCTTCTGAGTGGTTTCAGGTGATTCTAAGGCACGATTTATGATAAGGTCTCGGGTGACTCTAAAGAACGATTTTTTAAAGCACGCACGTTGTCAAGCTTTCTACGCCTTTGAGTTCTCTCAGGTGATTCTACGCCTCTATTTTTGTTAGCACGTTCACACTCTTGCTGTAGTCGTTGTTGAGCTTTGCTTGGTGTTTCTAAAGCTCTATGTGCCATCATAAATGCTGCATTGCACTTTCTACGTACAGTAAGGGACTTACTATTCCGCAGAACATGGTCACAGTGTGGACACCTCAGTGTCCTGATGTGGACCTCATCCCCACATATAGTGATATCTTCGGTCCAAGAAGTCTAGTCTGTCCTTTTCAGGCTTTCAATAGTCTTCAGTCATAAACCAATGATTAAAACCACGTGGATGGGCTTGGTTATGGCCATAGTGCGCATGTGTAAAAAAACCCACAACAAATGAAAATACAATTATCTCGAATAAAGGCCGCGTGTAGTTAGCTACAGCTAGCGTGCAAGTTTAGCTTTTGCTCGATTTTACTCGACAAAGAAACTTTAACATCAAAATCTGCCACTATTTAAACCAAGATATTGTTATGTGAAGGCTACCTATGCTGCAAACGCAGCGATATGGCATCCAGGTGAGTAGATATACTCGCCACAAACAGACAAACAAACAAACAAACCAACAGACTACTATACCCGTGGCCGCCTACGCGCGCCTCAGGTAATTAGCTATAAAAGAAAGGTCAACAACACCTATAAACAACACCTATAAACAACACCTATAAAAATAGTAATTTCTGGATTTTAAAATTGGAGTTGATCTCAGTTGATTTTATTTCGATCTTTTTCGGTTGATCTCATTCTGATAGCACACCTGGCCGAATTAACTAATCGTTTCCTCAATTTTAATGTTAAACCCCTGCTTCCTTTGTATGAGGGATGCTCCTTAACAAGTTTCTCAAGTGCTCCACGATAGAGGCGTGGTTTGCACACTCAACCTTACCCCATTCTGGTACACATTCGAAATAAATTTTGTTATGCCTGCTTAAGACAGATTCCTAAAGTATCCTAAAGACAAACATGAAAACTGGAACAAATCTTCGGAGACAGATATTATTCTATAATTTGCAACATGATGGCTCAACCTCAACTCGTCAAGACAAACCGAGGAGACCTTCAATTTAAGGGGTATATTTACAAAAATAAGAGATGGAACCGATTTTCAATTCTGGAGGTGCAAAAACCACAAGGCCACTTCAGAGGGTTTGAGGAAGAGGGCCAGAGATGAAAGTACCTCGTGACCTACGATGATCAACTGGACGTAATTAGCCAAGAACAGAACTCTGCTGATGTGCTGGCACAACTGCCTAGCCTTGAGTCTATCAGGTCCTCTCTGTACCGAGCTAGACACGAAGACACTCCCATCCTTCCGACCCGATGTCAGTCTCTCTACCAGATTCTCAAACACTTGGAAGTGGGGAAGACTTCCTCCTGGTTGACGATGGAGATGATGACAAGATCAGACTCCTGTCTGATGCAGAGGCCTTTTACATTGATAGCACATTCTCAACATGCCCTTCACTGTTCTACCAGGTACATAATTATGTACATGAATATTTTCATTAATCTCTTTTCTGCAGGTGTTTACAATCCATATTCTGCATACATTTCTAATGGTATTGCCTTTTGCCTAACAATCATGCTACTCAAAGATGCTGCTCTAGTTAAATTTCCCGGTATCAGTTTTGATGTTGAAGTAGTTGTGAGTGCTGGCCATGGTTCGAACTCATATCATCATGGCTGTTATTATCACTTCATGCAAGCGATCAATAATAACACTATGCTCTATACAGGTTCAAGCCCTGGGGCTAGCCCGTCGCCCCAATGGGGAGTTGAAGGAATTCGTACAATTGATGGCCACTGACATGGCTTTCCATCCAACAGGATGCTCCGAACATCCCAAGACTACCACCTGGATCAATGGAAACTTTCCACCAATTCACTGGACTGGTCAATCAACATCAGCCTAGAACCAACAACCATGTTGAGGGATGGCATTCTAGAATGAAAAAAGTTATAGGCAACAAACATCCATGAGTGGTGAAAGGGTGAAAGTGTCAATCATCAAAACGGTAGAAATAGTCAACAATGGAAGTTTCTTGGTATCAAAAAATGTAGCCCATTTATTTGTAAACTGAACTTTGAAAGCTAAGCTATAAATTAAGTCCAAGAGTGCAGTCCAAGAGTGCGATTTACACCCCATTTTGTTCCGGTGTCTTGGGTACGGGGTACGGTTAGCCTCGATCCCTTCTGGTATCGACTGCTTGTGCAATATCCCCCCGGTATCTGGGGGCTTTAGATAATGCTCAGTAAAACTATGACATCACAACGAAAGGAAGTGGATTGAAGGAAGTAGATCACAAAGAAGTAGATCACAAAAGACTCACAGCCTGCAACAGTGTGGATGACGATCGTCTGAAAGGAGTGACGGCATGACGGCAGCCTATATGGACAGGCCACGCCCATTTAACACTAACTTTGGTGAAAGTCTCTTATACTGATTCTATCAGAAGAAAATAGCAGTACTACAAACTAGCTAGCTAGCTACTTTTTCTCTGATGTATCCACGGGGAAAAAAATCCAATAATTTGGCACATGCGCAAGCAGTCGATAGCAGGCGGTCAGTTCATGTCGTATTGCTTCGCTCTTGTGAATTGATTTGAGGTGTACTCGCCACCATTATCGGTTCTCAGTGTTTTCACTTTGTTCTTGCTCGATTTCTCAACAAGTGGGCACAATCAACTATACGATGGGTTTTCTGGTCGGGAATAGCGTATGAATAGCGTATGAAATAGTCTTGAAACACTAGCACGTGCTTATTCCCGCTACTCGTCACTGGGAGGTCCATCACCAATAATCTGAAACGGTCGTGATACGGTGTAGGGGTGGTCGCTCCTTTCTACCACTACCTCGAACTGTTAGGCAAGACTTCGTGTACCGCACACAGTCAGCACACAGTCAGCATACATCCCGTCCCACCACCAGCTTCTGGACAGCACATTGTACACGCGTGGTCCCGAGAAGTGCCCAGCCATTTGTTCCCGGTGGGTTCTGTTCATCAGTTGCTTCAGTTGCTTCTTCAGGTGGTCGGGTACAACGGCTCTTCTCTTGCGAGCCTGCTTCGAATCTACAAAGTAGAGAATTCCATCAAGAATCGTGAACAGAGGAGCCTGCAGCGCTATCTTCCTGGCTAAGCCTCCTGTATTGCTGCATCAAGCTAGTTATAGGCTTACTTTCCTTCTATTCGCATTTGTATTTTGACAGCAACGCGGAGTGCCTAAACATTTTTACATGGAGCTCACGTGACGAGTCCCCTTCTTTTAATCTCTGATTTAATATGGTGTAGATTTTGTTATTGTTATTTGTTATTAATTTTTTTTTACTCTGCGTATCTTATTTTCTTGGCTTCAGTTGCAGCTAGAAGTTGGTTTAGCATTCTCACAAAACCAGTCAATGTTTTTACTTTGTGTTACTACTGCAGCACGCATTGAAATTAAATACTGCGAGTACAAGTCTCAGATTGCACACGTGATCTAAATGTTGCATTTTTGTGTCAATTTGTTGCTATGTGCGGGCACCCTTAAGGTTACGGTCAACCGTTTGCTCATTAATTATTCATGAGCTAGATCTAGTGAGTTTCCAGCTAGTCCAGCTAGTAGTCATTTCATGGCTCGAATAGACATTTTTACTGTGGTACAGTCTGAAAGCTGGCTGTTTTCCTTGGCCATTTTAAAGTCTACATATTATTATTTTGTGAGAGTTTGTTGGCCTGGAAAGAAAAAAAAGGCTTCAACCTGCCCTCCAGAATCTCTAAGCTTCAATTTTCTATCCGGAGATATGTTCGAGGGAAGTCTCTTGAGCAGATGACGCTGAATTTCAATTATTGATATAGCATAGTAAAAGATTTCTGGTCATTCATTTCAATATCCTGTTTCATGACACATCAGACACATCAGTCATCATAACACTTAACCCTTTAACCGTCACGGGCCACGATTGTGGCCCGCAATAGTGACTTTTTTTGCGAAATTCTAATTCTGCGACTAATTCTGCGATACTTAGGAACTAGTTCGAACTACGCACATCCCTGTATAGAGGAAGAGCTGTAGAATCACGTGCAATTTAGTCTAGAATTTTCCAAGCCACGTTGCTATGTAAGCCACGTTGCTATGTTAAAATTTATGGCTAGATTGTTTACTTGTGCCGATGTGCTTGAACAGCGGACAGTGAACAGCGGACAGCAATGGTGATGTCTCCTATGAAGGAGAGGGGATAGTAGGATACCTCCCAAAGGCTACCAGCTTTATGCCAGACGCTGATGAACTGTGACATGGACGGTGAAAGACCAGGAGAGGGCCAGTAGTGTAAGTATAGTATAGCTAAAGCATTAACAGTCTTTATGTGAGCTTGTA
The DNA here is from genome assembly GCF_963675165.1 of Halichondria panicea. NCBI lineage: Eukaryota > Metazoa > Porifera > Demospongiae > Suberitida > Halichondriidae > Halichondria > Halichondria panicea. The sequence continues at coordinate 3,350,486 of NC_087391.1, forward strand.
AATTTCATAGATCGTTCACCTAATACATGTACGTATTGTACTTCAAATTGATATTATCTTAGCACTGTTACATTCATATGATGTGAAGATCAAGGCCTATGATAGGCTGATCCATAAAAAAAAATTTTTGGATTTTCTCTCACCGCTGGCCGCATTTGCCTTGTTGGGCATTGCTAAACCGTTTACAGACATTTCATTTCACTGTTAATTAAGAATCCGATGGTTAAAGGGTTAATAAAGCATCATGGCAAAGAGCCAGTCAAGGATTCTACACATTTCTCAACTCTGTACTTTAGATACTGTTACACCCAGAGGTAACACCCAGAGATAACCAGAGATAAGACTAATTTTACCTCCTGGGGTTTTCCAAATAGTTTCATCAGCATGGTTTATATAAATGTACAGGTTATGAATATTTGCATACACGCAAGGAACTGACAAGTGGTCAGGCTACCTGTTGAAGAATCTGCCGTTCAATAAGTGATTGACAGCTTACTATACATTATATTATCTACTCACCTTTATCCGATCTTACCTTTATCCATGATCTTACCTCTTGGACTACTTCTCGATAAGTACCAGGTTCTTCAGCACTAGCAACAGACACACTCTCAGCGAGATAATCTGGTCTTCTCCGTTCACGTGTTGACCTGCGAAACGTGTTGACCTGCGAACAGGCTCTGAGTCAGAAGAATCTTCACCATCATCACCATCAACCAACTCGGAAAAATCATCGCAAAAATCTTCGCTTGTCAGTTCCAACTCAACACACTGCTCGACATTCACCTCGGCCTCCTTCTCAACATTCTTCATTAAATTCACATCACGACTGTAGCGGGTGAGAGGATTGACTTCCGTACCGTAGCCAACAAGTGCACACCTCTTTGCCTTAACATCCAGCTTCTTGCGCTCATCCTTGGGGATATGAGTATAGGCAGAACAACCAAGAACAACCAAAAACGCGTAAATGTCCAACATCCGGTTTTTTCTCGTTTAGAGCCTCAAATGGAGTCATACCTTCAACAGACCTAGTAGGGCTGCGATTTCTGAGGTAAGCTGCGGTAGACAGGGTTTCTGCCCACAGACTCTGAGGACTTCCAGATCTAGTCATCTCGACCAGTGTTCGGTTAAACCTCTCTGCGACTCCATTCTGTTGAGGGCTACAGTGAGGGCTACAGTGAGTTCATGTCGAACACCTTCCGACCTAAGATATTCCACAAACTGATCAGACTTGTACTCTCCACCGTTGTCTGACCTCAGCACCTTCAACTTCCGACCAGTAGCACGCTCCACCATAGCCTTCCAACCTAAAAAACAAGAGAACACCTCATCCTTCCGCTTCAGAAAATACACAGAGACGTACCGCGAGAAATCATCAATAAAAGTAAGGAAGTACTCTGCACCACCAACCGACTTCACATTCATCTTTCCACAAACATCCGAGTGAACCAGATCCAGTTAGCTCTCGTGCCACCTCCGACAGGAAATGCAGTCCTGTGATGTTTCCCAATAGTACAGGGCTCACAAAAACCAATCTGCTTCGAACCCTCGGACGACAACTGCCTCCCATCTGTGCCAAACTTCGATTGACACGTTCACCGACACGTTCACCTGTTCAGAAATTTGACAATTCAACAGAAACAAGCTCCCAGACTTAGTTGCAGTAGTCAATGAACTCACAACCAGTTTCACCAAACCGACCACGTTCGGACACCTTAGAGACACTAACAGACAAGTCCGGCACATGCAATGTCTCCAGCAACGCAATGTCTCCAGCAACTTCCTCGGCTCTGGCAACTTCATCACTAATGACACCGTTCCACGTCCAATCACACTCAAACTCTTTCCGTCACCTAGTGTTACATTCTCAGTTTTCTGCAGCTTCTTATAGGTCACAAACAAGTTCTTATCATAGCACATGTGGCTAGTTGCTCCTGAATCTACAATCCAATTTGCGGACAAACTACCCGCAATCAAAACCGAATCACCTACAACCAATACAACCAATACACCATCAGTTGCAAACATTAAGTACCCAGCAGTATTTGTAAAGGCTTCTGTCAATTTTGGTAGACACATAGGTTTAGATAATGTTTATTTTGCAACACCTGTTGAAGGTTAATGGAGTTCTGTGATCAATAATTATGTAATTTTATATGATGTGATAATTATTATCAAGGGCGTATAAAAGAATTGATCGTGAAGAGAGGGCATGCAACTAGCGCAACATCGAAATTCATGGACCTAGTATAGATCTACTTCTCATATGCAATGTAATTATAAAATTATAAATTATGAATCGGTCTCTGAATTTTGATCGCTATGATGATGGATATAATTATAGTGACCTTTAAGTATTTTGGACGAATTATGCAAGCTATAATTATTATATATAATCAATTATCAAAGCCAAAGATTACAATTTTAAATTAATACAAAGTTGTGTAAGCATTCGTGAACAATTTCCTTAATATAGCATGACATTTAACACACAAAACCCTTTCCTGATTGTTCATTATACAACTGGCTAATTTTTCTCTTGTACATTTCAGTCATGGTGTCATCGAGAAACTGCCTTGCAGTTTGAGACTTTAGCATTGCTGCACGAGCTATCCTTCCAGTTCGAGTAGGGCAAAGTGCAATGTTCTTGTAGAAATTCCTAATACTGTGAACTTTTTTTTCACAATTGTATGTTGTTTCTTTTCGCTTCAAACGCTCTTCTGAAAGTTGATGATGGTAACAGTCAACTTTTAGGTAATCGTGGTTATACTCTTCCGTAGGTGTAGGTAACCCATTGACTTCATCTTCTTCTTGGTAACCGTCTCCAATATGCATTTCTAGGACTTCAGTATCCACACCTAACACTTTATCTCTGGTAAAATCTGTTGAAATCTGTTGACTGTAATCCAGACTGTTCCTGTTCGCATCTGGACGGCATTTTTGTTGATTGTGATCTAGGATCTTCCTGATTGCATTTGCTTTTTTTCCTTGCTTTTTTCTTTTCACCCGTTTCTTTTCTGGGCTACACCTTCCCATTAATGCATACACCTGTGCAAAAAGAATTTGTATTTACCCTTATAATATTAAAAGCTGGGGCTTATAAAAGGTCCAGCAACCCCGGCGTTAAAACGAGGGAGGGGTCTATCCAAGGCAGACATTAAATTTTTCCCATTTCTTCCCGAATATGGTATTGGTAGGAACGTTAATGGCTTCTCCCGAGGGCCCAGACGAGTACTTTCCAGCCTACGGGCATGGCAGTAGACTGAGAACGAAACCGTGCTGTTCTAATTAAAGCCCAAGCAATTATTGGAGGGAAGCGTCTATTTGTAGTAGGTGTTTATTATTAAGATTGGGGCAAATCACCAGCTACTAAACGAGCCTTTTATACGGTAATAATAAACAGTATGTACAGTACAACTATGTACAGTACAACATAGCTAAACCCATTGCAATAAAATGGACTGACAGACAAGTGTCCACAAAGCCCAACATATCAGGCTAACAGACAAGTGCCCACAAAGCCCAACATATCAGGCTGACAGACAAGTGCCCACAAAGCCCAACATATCAGACTGACAGACTGACAGACAAGTGCCCAACACAAGTGCATGTTTCCAGACTACTCCATGCACTTGTGTCCATCGCAAGTCGGTACTACTCCTGACTCAGATACTGAAGAATCACTTCCCTTACCCATGCAAGTGGACTAAACCTCTGGACTAAACCTCGCAAGCGCAAAGACGCCATTGAATTTCAAAAGCACGTATATGGACGTCAGATAAAACATACATTGCAATCACTGAGTGACTTTGATCCAAGGCCATTTGAGCCAAGGCCATTTGAGCACAGTGGTACAGTACCACTGTTGCTAAAAGAAGAATTCGTTACAAAAGTTAAAGGGAAAGGACTTGGGATTTCTGACAAGGATGTGCAAGTGTGGACAGATCCCGACCAGTCCGATACTGTGGAGGTTCCTTCAAAGAGTGAGCTGATTGAGAAAGTTTTGTCATTCAAGCAAACCCTTCGTCAGGGAACTAGAAAGGCAAACAAAGGACCAGCACAACTCTTCAGTGTGGTTTTCTGCCAGACGTTTTCATTTAACAGCTTTGGTAGGATATTTCGAATGTACCAAAAACCCATCCAGATTCGTTAGTAAGATTTTTCTACGAAAGCAACAGAATGGGGAAACACATATGAGCCAGTAGCACTCGAGAAATACCAAGCGAAGTGTGGACATAATGATATCATCACCGGATTTGTCGTGTGCGAACAATATCCTTTCCTTGGCCTGATTCGTATGTATTCGATCCCTCATCTGTAGTTCAGTTCGGACTAGTCGAGTACAGTGTGTCACAAGTGTGTCACAAGAAACTGATTTCTGTTGCAAACTACACCCACAGTCTGATGGGACAAACACTGTGGAACTAAAACGAACCCATGCTTATTATTGTCAAGTTCAAGGTCAGCTTGCTATTACTGAGAGAAAGTGGTGTGACTTTGTAGTATTTACCAAAAAAGAAATATCTGTGGAAAGAATTCAGTATGGCTCTGACTACCAAAGTTAACTTCGACAATTGCCTTTGTCCTTCCATAGTTTCACCTATTCAGTTTCACCTATTCATCTCGTAGGTATAGTGCTCCCAGCCATAAAGCTGGATTTGTTTACACTACCGTAACTCATGAACAATAAGAATTATTCCTTAGTAACAAGCACAAAACTTTCAATATTACTTACAACCTATAATTAGAACTTTATTTTGATTCTGAGCATGTGCTCTGTTGCTAGGGCTAGCTGAGCTAAATCTGCAAACTGATTGGCTAATATGCGCATTACATCATAAATTCACCCACACTTCTTTCACCCACACTTCTATCTGCAAAATTGACTTTTCTACTCTCTGCAATGCCTAAACTGAAGAAGCAAGGTGCTCATCTGGCTGCTGCTAGATCTAGGAGATCCTCACAGCCCACTGATTCTCAAGCTGCAACCAGCTTAACTCTGCGATTGTCTTCTGCATCTCCAGCAATGCCTTCTGCAGCAATGCCTTCTGCATCTGTTCTCCCTGATCAACCAATGACTTCTGGCTCAGACTCTGGTTCTGGCTCAGACTCTGACTCTGATTTCGACCTGAAAAGGAGCTAAAGAAAAACCCTGCTGCCCTTATTAAGGAGTTTGTAAATGACTGGATTGCCTCGCTGCCGAGAGAAGATTTATTCTCACTATCCCTTCTACTATTTCATATTTTTACTGAAGATTTTCAGCTTCTTTTAGGACCCAGCTCTAAACTAATTGCCCGTCATCTGAATAGACACCACAAAACTGTGGAGACTCGATTTTCTCAACAACGAGGGTCAATTACCCGAGTATTTACGCGGCCGTTACCACAGAAGCAACGCAATTGCTAAAAACGAAGAATTGTCAGAAGTAGCCACTCAATACATCCGGGAGAATGCTTTCAAGAAGGGTGCCCCTAATATGACAGCAAAGTCTTTCTGCTCGTGGGTGAACGATGAACTATTGCCTAGTTCCGATGTTGAAGTGAGTCGAAACTGGCTGCATTCGATGGGATTCAAGGGCCTATACTATGATGGTCACAAACGAGAAGACGTCATAGAAGACCGCAAAATGTTTTTGAAAGACATGTGTCAGTATGGGGTTTCTCGTTCGAATTCAATGACCTTAGGTGTTGTATACAGGCTGCATGCTTTGTGTGAAATGCAGGCGTTGGTAGTGGTTCAACCTGTCTCGGTAGGGGTCAGTGTGTGTGTCCAGACTTGTGTGTTTGCTAGGAGGGTCCTGTAACATGTCTAAATCGTGAGGGTATGCTTGCTCGGGGTCAGTTGTGGTCAGTTGTGGAGCCATGGTCAGTAGTTCGCAATTGAGAGTGTGCGTTTGTTGCGGTCAGTGTACCCAGACTGGTCCTGTAACACAGTTTGATCTTGAGGGTAATCGTCAGTTGTTCGCAATTGAGAGTGTGCGTCTTGTGTGTAAATCAGGTGCTGGTACTTCCATTTTGTTTCGTACAATGGTTTCCCAGCATGATGACTGTCTTTCAGAGAGTGTAGCAGATCAGGTTTGTCCGGAACTCATTTTCATCACTGTCACGAAGCTTGTGCTAGGTATGAGGAAAGATGTTCACAAATGCCTTGCTGATTGTGGTGCAGCAACTGCTATGCTTAGTTGTGCCTTAGGTGTTGTAATTACATTCTGGGGGTGACGTGCTGTTTTTTGAGCTTGACTGAAAATTCGTTCCTGTTTTTCGGCGTTAACGGATGACAATGAAACGATTTCAAGCTGTTGAGGGGCATGTGCTACAATAGTATGTAGATAGTTGCCATGAAATATCGTAAATAACTCTTGACAGAGTTCGTGTGTAACATTGTACAGCTCTAAGAGATCGTGTCAACCAGTAGCTAATGACAATTCTGTGGTCAAGCACATGTCATGGTGTCGGAAACTGTGGCTGCCTTTCCTGATTTCCCCTTTTAAAATGAACGGTAGTTCTTTGCAGGTGTGAATGAGCCTACTGCGGAAACATTTTTTCAAGTACTTCAGCCCTTAGCAAAGAAAGCTGCGTAGCCGTAGCAGTTTTCTTTGGGCAACTTTGCAGCTAGCTAGTCTACAGTAGTTTCTCTATCAGGATCTCCTGGATTCCAACGAAATTGTCAACCAGCCAAGCCCACAGCGAAGGATCATTTTAGAGGTATGCGTATAACGATCGTACTTGTAGCTTGTGAAGCCCTTATAAGCGTTCTTAGCTGATGTACTATGCTTAGATACCTAGTTTACAGACCTTTTTTAGAGAGTGCATGTAGCCTACACGGTTAGATATTCAATTTTAGCCTCTGGCAAAGAAAGATGCATAACTTAGAAATAACTATATAACCCTTTTCTTTAGGCAACTTCGTAGCAAACTAGCAGTTACTCAGTCAAGGTCTCGTCAACCAGCCAAGGCCAGAGGGAAGGATCAATTCCAGAGGTAAGTTTTTGTGCGTATAGCGATCGTACTTGTAGAACTGTTTGAGCTAATCTAATATGCTTATCCACCTTGCTTCTGAGTGTGTAAAGTATACTTGAGCAATATTTTAGAGAGTATAGTGTACACGTACACAGTTGACTTGTGATGTTCAATTTTCCCCATGTATAAAAGTCAGTATTTGCCACAGACCACCAGCACCATTATTAGTTTGTGTGCACTTGGTATTTCTTCATTTTACCAATCCGAATTTCTCTTTCACGTTCAACTGTACTTTAACCCTTTAAACTTTAACCCTTTAACCGTCGGATTCTTAATTAACAGTGAAGTGAAATGTCTGTAAATTCTCTATTGGGTTTCCAGAGCAATAAAATGCCTAGCAACCACATACCAATAGAATGCCCATACAACAAGGAATAAAATGGTGCATTGCCATAACAACTGTGGTTGTTATTAACGCTCACCCGTTTTTATTATTCGGTCATTCGGCCAGCGGTGAGATAAAATCCAAAAAAAATTTTTTGTGGTATAAAGGCTTGACTAAGCTTGATTTTCACATGAGGCGATGATCAAGTTTCAAGGCAGATCAGAACAATACCTCCCAATGAAACCTGTCAAGAGAGGTATAAAGGTGTGGGTATTAGCTGACAGTAGAAACGGCTACTTCCACAAATTTCAAGTATATGCAGGAAAGGAGAACTCAGCTGAAAAAACAGCTAGAGGCGTAAAAGATTTCTGAAGGGCCACCATCATCATGTCTACTTCGACAACTTTTTTACCTCTCTGAAGCTCCTTGAAGACCTGGAGAAAGATAGTTGTGTGGAACTGTACGCAGCGAGGATCTCAAAGATCCAGATCTGGTTGAAAGGTATCGTAAGAAACATAAAATTATTATACATGGTAATGATACTAACTTTTTAGATGACAAGGGTTACTTACATCATGGTACACGTGTACAGTCCCAGCAAGCAATTAAGGGACTCTCCCATGCAGCTTTGTTTAGATCACACTAGAGAGTCACTGGCTCAAAGAAAAGAGCTAGTATAGCAAGCACCCTCATCGTACCCCCCTTCATAAGATCTTGATCGCATGGCAGAAGTATACACGCACCCTCACTGGCAAAAAATACCGTATATAGCGTGTAATCCGTATATAGCGTGTAAGTTTCGTGGGGCAAAATATTCGTGGTTTTCGTGGTTGGAGGTCTGACCACGAATATTTTACCCACGAATGAAGCTACCTTTACCTGCAGTGCAAGCAGCAACCACGAAAATATTACCCACGAAATGTCTCAATATTGCTGAACCACGAATATTTTGTCCCCCGAAGCTATATGGTACACTCTCATTATTATTAGCAAGCAAGATTATGCTCAATGTATGAAAACACACCCTCATTGATAAATTTAACACAATATCACACCATACGTCTATATATCAAGTAATTTGGACCCTACGCCCTACGCCAGTTGAGGATGTGTTCGGTGTTGCTGCTTAAAAGAGAGATAGGTCTGCAGTTGCGAGTCTATTGCAGTGTGCATGGACTTGAAATGTGCATGGACTTGAAACAGGATGACCAACATGCATATGGTCATCATCCATGCTAGTCAATACTTAAGGTAACGTAACTCCCAATGAGGTTTTGTCCGCTACATATGAGGCAAAGAAACAATACAGAAGTCTTAAATACAACCAACACCAGTTTTGCTATACTGAATGCTAAATATTAATTGGACAAACATATTGAATTATTTAACTGATAATTATTGGATGACATTACATGCTATATTGAATGATAATTGATAAGGATGGAAGGAAAGCAAAAGTTAGTTAGCAATAATTATAAGATGTGAACCAACTATACACTCACCATTTTGCGAATGATAAATTATTGAATGAATATTAAGGATGGATGGCTAATGCAGGATTCCGATGGAACCTACTATACACGTGTCAACTACGGGAGATTGCTCCAAAAATTGGGGATCAAGTTAAACTGAAGAGAATGCAAGACAGCAAGAAATCTGTAAGTATAGTCAGGGAACCCAGTCAAACCACGGCGCCTGTTCCTGTAAGTGTAGTGTATTATGGTCTTATACTGTAGATCCGAATCCAAACTGGCATCTCAATTTTTCATGTTCTTACATTATTTTCATTATGGTCTTATACTGTAGATCCGGATCCAAACTGGCATCTCAATTTTTCATGTTCTTACATTATTTTCATCATCAACTGAGAATGCGTGAGATGAATAGTCAGACGAGCTATAGCATTGTAGTAGTCTCTGGTGGCGACGAGCAAGAAGATTGATAAAATTTCGTGAAAGAATGTTATCGCATTGTCCATAGCGAGGTCCATATCTATATGTACAGTGTTAATTGGTACATTAAGCTAGCATGCATGCATGCAGAATATAACTTACTGAAGAATTAACCTTGGCATATGTACAAGGTACAAGGTAATGAAACTTGGGTGTGATGAAGAGCGTGGATACAGATGATTGTGATGATCCGCTATCATTGAAGGTAGGGTGACAGCTTTGTGCAAGTAATAGATCTACGATCTCAAGAAGATCCAACAAATTTAACCAGTGCTCAGGTACTAAATGGCCAACCATTTGGCGTCCCAAAAGCCACATTTGAACAGCTGCAGAATAATCAATTCATTGTTTCAACTTGTGGTCTATACCATCAAGTGTGGTAGAGATTGGGCGATATTTTGCCTTTTTTTTGATTCACCAGTTGAAGAGAGTAATACCCTTCTGATGAATGAGTAACTCCTTTGTTTCGTATTCAAGAACACCTATATGCACATGTTAAATATTACGTGTTATCGTCCTACAATAAACTATACACATGTACACAATGGGTAACATCTCACCAGAACACACATTGAAATACTTCACATTGAAATACTTCAGCATGATTGATACCGTACTCTGTTGATAACTTCACGCTGAGTTGTAGCAACATCACTTGAGTGCATAGTGCGTCTAAAATGGCCAATGCGACGACAACCCCTGTTTGCTCGAGACCCCTCCTTAGCCAAGTTGTCAGCTGGTACAACGCACACTGTTCTATACTTCTTCGCCATTCACATCGAATATATGCCCATTTTCCTAACAATTATAACGGAATGTTGTTAAGTTCACACGCAATAATCAATAAAGACTCAACAGTTTCTTGGTATCATCAACCAAGGGTTTTAGGATGGCATAGGCTTTTAAATGCTCAGTCTTGGCTATACCAGCAAGTTGGATGTACTTTAAATTTGATCGAAAGATAGGTGGATAGGTGGTATATTGCCGAGCACAAAGTAGTACAAACCTACATGTAAGAGGAAGAGGAGGACTGTACTAAGTACACGTACGTACACACAAGAGACTAAGAAAATCAGAAAATCTGCAAGAGGTTAGAAAAGTGGTTCCCGTCAGGACATCAGTGGACTTGTGGCCAGTTTCAACCACAAAGTCATGTAATCCACACACAGGAACCAATTGCACATACCACACGGTCTCGGATATACACCATCTCATCTCATCTCAAACCTCGGCTCTCTTTTTGTTTCTTAGGTTCCTAAAAAAATACAAATCAAAATTCATGATTATTATTCTGGCTGCTACAGTACAAATCAAATACTTACCACAACTTCTCTGCAATATTTCATCTGCATGTGCTGGGACTCCACCCCTACAAAAGGGTTCGCATAGGCAGAACTTGAGTGAAATAATCATCCACCAGGGTCACATCCGAGGAGGTCTTGGATGAAGACAGTAATATCTTTCGTGATCATATCCATTGTGGATTGGGGAAGGAAGGAGACCTTTCTTGAACCTTCAGTATCCACATCATAGCAGGCTAAACACAGGCTAAACACAGGAATGATTCCAACTGCTGAGTCAGCCCTTTTGAGGTTATGACCGCCCTCACATAATAGTGCATGAATATTCATGCACTCCTGATCAGCTGTGATACAGAGTGTATTCTATACCCCTGGTTTATGGAAAATAATTAGTCATAGTGAGACATTTGAATAGTCTCTAAATGAATGTCAGTAAAACTCTAATATGAAAAATAAGATCAGATAAACGTTCTAGACATAACCTCTCACCTAATTTCTGGGTTAACTTTAACCGTCGGATTCTTAATTAACAGTGAAGTGAGTAAATTGGGTTTCCAGAGCAATAAAATGCCTATACCAATAGAATGGTGCAACCCATAACAACCACGGTTATTACGCTCACCCGTTTTTATCATTTTAAATGCTCGGCCAGCGGTGAGATAAAATCCAAAATTTTTTTTTTATGGATCATTATGGTTCACATCATATGAATGTAACAGTGCTAAGATATATCAATTTGAAGTACTATATCGGTGAACGATCTACTGTTCATTACTATTTTAGCTATACTATACTTACACTATTGATATTCTAGCTATTCTAGCTATACTATACTACTTGCCAGAGTCACACAGTGAGCCCTCTCCTGGTCTTTCACCGTCCTGGTCCTTAGCGCTAGCGTCTAGGTCCATGTCATGCATTTCCTCAGTCCCAGACTGTTCATCAGCGTCTGGCATAAAGCTGGTAGCCTTTGGGAGGTATCCTACTATACCCTCTCGGCGACATCGCCATTGCTGTCCTCAAGCACTATAAGGCCTGGACATCCAACAAGTTGCTCAAATTAGCAATATCTGAGCAATGGCTGTACATTTGAGAGGTACACCTAAATTACTTGTGTAACGCAGCCCCATTCAACAACATACAGTTAATTTACTAAGTGAAAGGGTGAAAGGGAACAGAATCTACACAGTAAGCTGTGTCAGTGAGTAAATTTCTCATACCCAGGCAGAGTTGATAATAAAGGCAAGGTACTCACACAACAACAATCTGTACATTGCACATTGGTTGAATCCCTGGGCATTATACCTCGGCACGAATGATTTAGTTACTAATAATATTTCATTCCAATCCAAATTCTTGTCCACAAACAGAGACAGAAAACAGGGTGTGTACAGACAAAAAGAGGCAATGCTACAAAGAGAGATGAATAAAGTAGTAGCGTATTACGTAACATGATATAATAACGGAAAACTGGTAAAGGTGACTACAGAAATCAATAATGGTAAAGATCATAAAGTAAAGTGTTCAGTGCGAAAGGTATGTCCCAAAGAAAAGAGTAGAGTGGGTGGTGGGGTTTGAGACGGAGACTGAGTGTTCAAATTAGCGGCGGTTGGTGTGTATGTAGTAGTATTGGTATTGTTTGTTGAGGATCGAAATTCGATGTGGGCTGCGGTCGATGGAGACTCTGTCGTGGCGACCGTTAAGGTCAAGGGTGAAATGTTTATCAGTTCGTTTGATAATACGGAATCGTCCGTCGTAAGGTGGTTGGAGTGGTTTCCGAACAGCATCATGGCGAACAAACACGTGTGTGGCTGACGCAGGAATGTGAGAGTTTCTATTGGTAGGTATTGGTGTTTTGAGCTGGTTGATAAACTGGCAGAGCGTTAGTTGGTGAAGGAGAAAAAAATTCACCACCATAGGCTGTGGTGGCGTACCTAGAAGTATGAGATCCGTTGGTTGAGGTTGGGCCTGGCTTTGAGTTGCCGATGAAAACGTTCAACCATTCCGTTGGATTGAGGGTGGTATGAGGTGGTTCGAGAGCGTTTGGAACCTGTGAGGTTACTCCATAATCGAGATTCAAACTATCGTCCGCGGTCTGTCACAATGGTGGATGGTACGCCAAATCGCGAGATCCAACCACTGAGGAATGCCTTTGCCACAGCCTGCGGTGATAGGATTGACTTCGGGCCATCGAGTAAATCGATCAACGCAGGTTAGGAGTGGTCCAATGGCGTGCCAATGGAAGTATCGCAATAGAGAGGGTCGGTTGAGTCCGGTAGGGCGACCACGAGAGTTGAGGATGGGCTTGGTCTGAGGGGGTTGGCCAGAGAGGAGGGCGTTCATTTTAATTCGAGACAGGGCTACATTGTCTGTACCACTGACGTGCCTGATTGTCGAGGTGAACTGAGCGATGTAATCGAGGTGTCGTCGATCGGTTCAGTGCGTACGTCAGGGGTTTGTGGTTGGTTAGATGGCGAAACTGTTTGATGGAGAGGCTCTGTCAAAGGTACTGCAGCGGGGTTTCAGCTGGAGTCATCTTCCTGGAGAAAAACGAGATGGGATTCCATTTGCCGTTAATGTTCTGTTGTAGAACTGCGGCGTCGGTCATGAGACAGGTGGGGGCATCAGGTTGAAGGTGAGAGGAGGGGAGCGTTAGCAAGGGCATCGTTGAAGGAGTGTTTGGGTTTTGGGTTTGGCTGACGAAATGAGGGAGTGCAGTGGTTGCATGAGGTCAGCACACGCATAAGGTCAGCACAGAGCACAGTGAGGTAGAAAACAATGGTAAAAGAGCGCCGGAGTCGGAGTTGGCGTTGAGATTGAGCAGCTTGCACTTTGTCTGGGAGAGGCGTGCTACCGTGTTGGTCAATGTGGTGTCCAAGGAAATCCAGGAAATCCAGACTGGTCACACCAAGTAGGCACTTGTTGGGGTTGTCAACCACACCGTTGGCAGTTTGCAAGTCCTTGAGGTGTTGATCGTCTGGCAATGAGAACATTGTCTATGTAGGCGTAGGCGGTACCCCACAGAGAACTTGGTCCATAAATCGTTGGAATGTTTGTCACCTTGACAAATTCAAACGGTGTGGTAATCGCCGTCTTGGGTACATCCGAGGGGGCCACAGGAATCTGACGTACGATAGTGGAACCCTGTAGAGAGGGAAAAAAATCATGGATGTGGGGGACAGGAAACCGATCAGGCACTGGCGGTAGTCACCACAGGGGTGCCAGTCACCAGGAGTCTCCTTAGGAACCATGTGGAGTGGGGAGGCCCAGGCACGGTCTGATGATGCAGCATGTGCTCGAATTTCCTCTCTGGGGCGGGCTGAGGTTGGTGGTCCTGTAGTGGTGGGAAATGTTGTGTTTCAGCAACCTGTGTGAGTGAGAGGAAATCCGAAAGGTAGGTGTCCTTCGGGGACAGTGTTGCGCTCAGAGAGGAGTGCGCAGAGTGGATACCCTGTGTGTCTACAAGTTTGCTGTGGGACATGTCATCAGCACCGAGGATTGGTTTCTGAACATCAGCGATGATGGGTAGTGAGCGTGAGCGACAGAGTCCGAGGTTGAGTGTGAGGGAGAGTTTCCCATAAGTGCGGATGGGTGTGGCCATGATAGTGAGGGAATCAGGGGAATGACACTGACTTCCGAACCTGTATCAACTAAAAATCGTGTGTGCATCACTTACAAAAAATAGGCAACTATAAGGTGGGCCGGTGACACTTGTCGCCACTAGGGTCCGGCCTGAGGCATTTTCTGTGATGGTACCAGCAGAGGGGTTTGTCTGGGGCTTGTTGAGCGATGATGTAGCGACCACGGCTGTGAGTCGAAGTAAGTGAGGCCACAAGGCGTGTCACTTCCTCCTTGAGTTTTTCCACCTCATCCGTGTTTGGCGAGTGTCGTATTGCAGTATTGCAGAGACAGTGTTCGGGTGTGTAGCAACTTCAAGTACCATGTCTTTCAACAGTTCCTTGAGGAATGATCACCCAGTAGCTGTTGCATTCTGCGGATGAGCTGAGTAGGCTTTCGGCTGAGTTCCTCTGGGCAGAAGCAAAGCAGCTGTCCTCTTGATGACTTGATTGTGTTGTCTGTGGGAGAGTAGATCACGGACTTAAGTAGCATATTCGGGGCGGTCAAACATGGTCTTGGTGGTAAACTGTGCCTCCACTTTCGCAAACCAAACTTCAGGATCGGCCGGCCGGAAGTTTGATGGTAAGATAGGGGGTAGCACAATAAAATGCATGCATCACTGTCAGCTTCTGTCAAGACGGCACAGATTCTGATCCAGCGACTGATCCCTACTACAAGTCAAGACACTACAAATAATTATTGTGATGTGACATATAATATAATCCAAGTGCACATGAAGTGCACATCAAATATAATATCCACGGGTATTTATATATAGCATCATTATTATTTTTATAAATGTCCATGGGTATTTATAATCCACGGATATTTATATATACCCATCGACATCTACAGGTATTTATAAGTACTCATTTATATAATTTTTATGTCCATGGGTATTTATACAATAATCCATAAATGTGTGCTTTTCAGGGTTTGGTTTTGTTAAAGTGATAGTCACATGACTGTTACATAACCTGCCACATGGGCTAGTGCCCTGGTCCCATGAAAGTTTCAGATATAGAATTTAGCACGGTAGTATACATTGAAAACATTCATCTGCACGGAGGCAGAAGAAATCCAAAGAAAGATGGTGAATGCATTATTAGCAACAGAAAATTATTAGCAACAGAGCAACAGAAATTCATAAGAAAGAGCAGCTAACTAGCTAGCTAGCAGATCCACTCATCCCATCAGGCCTGCTAATACTAAGCACAATGGCAGTGATAAGATCTCCATGGTAATTTGTAATTTGTGTCTGTAAACCCGTTGTCGGAATCACTTTCCTCAGTCATATACCACTGTTTTTTCTCACTTTCTGATTTCAGAAATCTTCTTCTATCAAACATCTGTATAATTATAGTTTCATTATAATGAACACTGATACTATAATTATACCTCACCCTTTTCTGTTTTTTTGTGCATTGTTTTTGTTGACTTGAACTTTTTCTGTACGTGCTGGTTTATTGTCATTGAACAATCTCCTTCGTGATTCATAGTAACAATGAATTGCTTCTGTGATGTTGTTTGTTAAACTATAAAATAATATATAACAACTTTATACTGGTTATCTGAAAACTGGCCTCTTTAGCACTGGAAAATCTGTGAAGATTTGATGTATTGTAAATCACTAGCCAAATCACTAGCCAACTCAGCAGTAATGAACTTGCAGTCATCACTAAGCCTGATCGTGGAATTATAATTATCAGCACAAGTTGTATAAGGAACTCTTCTTGCAAGTGATAGACCAGAGACTTCCTGAGTTGCTACTCAGAGGAGTAGGAAGATGTTTTTGTAAGGGGGTGCTTTACAAATCTGGGCGGAAATTTTTGGCATTCTACATTCCCGGAGATAAATTCTGAGTATAAAATTATGTTAAATAATTAATTCTACGTGAGTTTACCTGGATTAATTGTTCTGCTATATACTTTAAATCTATAGAATCTGTTAAGTGGGTATGAATATACAATAAAAAAAAGATTGCATTGTATCATTGTACTTCGGAGGAATGTTTCAACCTTCGCAGTGAAGAAAACGAACGTTCGGCAGTTAGACAGCATGTCTATTTTAGGATCCAATTACACTTAATCTATATAGTCTAGCTGCCCTCCATGACACAATGCAATCTGTTCATGGAAACTTACCATTGATGTCAAAAATGAGAGGAGACTTGCTTGTTGCAGATTCGCAATGTGCTTGCTCTTTATAAGAGATATCTACATCTAGCTGACCTTTGTACTGTGTACGTAACTATGCTAGTATAGCTAGCTCAGTAACTAAGCTATCTAGCTGCTATATCAAGCCTAGCTAGCTGTTCTGACTTCATGGAGCAAGTAGGTAAGGTAGCTGAGATAAGGGGGTGCTCCAGCACCCTGAGCACCCGTGCTTCCTACGCCACTGCTACTGCACTAGAAGACTGGGCAATCTTCTTTTCTAAGTCCGAATACTTTTTTTGTAGATCCAGTTCTAGCTTTGCAGTAAGCCCTTGCTGGATAAAGAGAGCGTGTTGGCTAGATGTCCTATTTGATAGAGCGACTTCCAATGGGAGTAGACATTGATGAAACACCATGGTTGAAGTTTGGGGTTTGCTGGTGAGAGGCCATGGGAGTTACAAAGCCATTTGGTGTGTTGAATGATGATAATTGCAACTGATTAGTCACTGAGCTATCACTTCTGTACATTGCCTTTTCTTTTCAACTACAACTAGCGCACAATACTGCAGGCCACATGTGTGCTGAGCTGGACCCACTAATTTGAGATCTCAGAACAGACCAATTGGAGCAGATATTGGTATTGAGCAATAGCCAGATACAGTGTATAATCTCATAACTTTTTTTCTTCAGTCTTTCTACTACCTCTCTGCAAAACCTGATGCTCTGAATCCAACTCTTTCCACCAAAGCGCTGCAGCCGCCATTACCTTACTTTCCCCAATTTAGCAATCTTTGAGTGGGCGTTTCTCATTACTGCTGTTTTACAACTTCGAGTTTCCAACGCGCATAACTCAGGCATGGAACAAGATATGTGCACACTAAGCATATCAAGGCGTAGGCAATTCTTTGCTCTGTCATCTGCTATATAGATTGCAAAAATTATAGCTTGCGCCAATTGGTCTGTTTTCCCAGAGCCTGTCACAATTGTTGCACAGTATGGACTATTAGCTGAGGCTGAAGGATCATCAACTAGCCATGGACTCCTGAAGAGACAAAATAAAAAGCGAAAACGCAAACAAAGAAAAGCAAGAGCCACAAAAATTGTTCCGGATCCAAATGAACTTGATTGAAGTCAAAAAGTACAAAGGAATGGAATGGCATGCACATTTTGGGATCGATGGCAATAGGAGAAGTACCATCACCGAAGGTACACATCATAGACGCAGCTTCTCTTCACGATCCAACCATTGATAGCAAGCCTACAGAAGTGTACATAGGAAGGGGCTCTTAGTATAAAAGTTGATGTGACCAATGAAGCAGCAATCCTCTCATTACTGAATCTTCCAGGAATGTGTACTTCATCACTTCCTTATCGTATAGTTCTTCGTATTGGTTTTGAAACCCGATTCAATAGCCCTGAGACCTGGTTTGTAGTCAAATTGTGGATGCAGTGCAGTATCTTCATGATAATGTAAAAGTCATCCACAACAACCTCAAAGGGAACAATACAACTTTGCCTTCGCAAGAGGCCTCGTCTTCTCCTGTAAGTGTTCTACCATCACCTCATCATATTGTCGTAATTAACTTTGGAAAAGCAGAAAGTATGTCAAATGCAAAGAGATACGAGGCTCAGTACTTGACAAAGTATCCTCAGCATTCCCATTCCTCTAGTCATGGCTAACTCGTATATCTCCTCAATCATTCTTTTTACTTGGTCTTCAATATCTGGGTATATTTCCACCTGCAAAGGTACTTGCAAAGTGGGTGAAGTGGGTGTGCATGAGTCAGAACCATACAAACCATGGAAGAGGCGGTAGCAACAAAAGATCAGCTGTAATCAGGTCTTGCTTCCTAAGCAGAGAACAAGCTCGAACAAAAAGAAGCCAGCATTGTAAAATAATGGTCATTCGGTAAAATATCTTTGAGTACCACGGGTGAAAATAGAGTTATCCAATTGCTCCACTGTGTACCCACTTGCTATATTTGCTGGAACTCTACCAACGTTAATTGGCGTACGGAATTTGCTAATTTTACTTTCAATTTGTGCATTGTCAATCCATACTTTGAACATATGCTTCCCAGTTCCAAGAAATAGGTTATGCATAGGATCAACAACTGTGTAAGACATAGGATCGAAGTAGGAATATCATACACCATGCCTTGATTCAGCTCTTTGCTTAGCAGAGGGATTTGATAGAGGGATTTGATTCTTTCGATATCAGTGAACAACATTCTCTAGGTGCTTGTTTGTACGAACATGCCATGTCTCTCGATCAAACCCGGATTTCTGACCACCTCAGTTTTCTGACCACCTGGTGTTGGTACCATCTCAAACTCGGTCTGGATGCAACTTTGTCGAATAAAAGCGAGCAAAACGAAATTTGCCACTACTTCAGCTGCAAATACGTATCTTGATTACGTATTTTCAGCTTAAGTGATCCCTATTCTGTATAGGGTCAAGAAAGAACTGGTTGTTGACTGACTATACTCCACCCTATACTCCACCCTGGCTTCTTTGCTGTGATCCCGCTGTGATCCCAGTCATGGTGATCCCAGTCATGTCTCATGTACGTTGTTGTTTAGTTTTATTGCTCTTGAGTTGCTGTGCTAGCTACATGCACTGCCATTATCACTCCTTTACTATTATCACTCCTTTACTATCATGTCACCAGCCAAGGGTTTGCACTTTAGTGCTCTAGTTAAAAATAGACTACGTATTTGCAGTTGAAGGGATCCCGTACCAGGAATAATGGAAAAGGGTCTCTAAAGTAGAAACCTAGAATTGTGACTGCTTCTTTGCTTGGTCTCTAAGACTCCACAGTGCATGTGCTAAACCCTCAGCTTCGTTGTCGGAGCAAAAGCTGAACTTGCACGTTGACCTGGTATTATTTGCAGCTGAAGTGCAAGTACAACAAGTACAAGCACTTGTACGTACAATGGAGTAGAAAGCTACTTTTTTGTTGTCTTCTTTGCTGGTCTTCTGTTCTCAAATGTGCCTCCAGTCAGTCTGGTTTAGTTTTATTGCTCCCGAGTTTTGCTCCCGAGTTGCAGTCATTTATAAGCATGTCACTAGCTGAGGGTTTGCACTTAGTGCATGTCCTGTGTCACTGTATTATAACGATGTGCATAAGGTAGAGGCTGGTGACGGGTTCCTGGAATGCAGTAGCAACAACAAAGGAAGGTGACACTGTGTACAAGTTGTTCCTTGAAGGTAGTATGGGCTTCCTTCACGAATTCGAGGTGAAAACATGAGGATTGCATCGTGGCTTGTAACGAAGCAGTGGCCACAATCGAAGGATTGAACGTCTTTGAACGTCTTTGGAATGACATGCATAAAGCGTCACAAAGCTTATTTCTTGGAAAGCCCGTACATGTGCATGCTCTTCACTTTGTTTATCTTCCACGAATACGGAAAGGTAGTTCACTGAAGCCTGGAAGCATTCGTACATGTCACCATATTTGTATTTGGCTGTCCGGTATTCTGGTCTGATGATGTAGACAACAGGTATGGAGGTGATGAGGATGACTATATTGGAGTCGTGTTGAAGTACCGAGATCAAGGGTAGAGTTGTCTACTGAACAGATACACAAAATTAATATGAAAGACTTATTCAAAGTTGAATGAGAATGTAATATGTACGTGTACATGTGCATTCCTCCTCTGTACATTCCTCCTCTGTACCAAGCATGCGACATTAAAAATGCTTTTATTGGAACAACAGTTATTGTCAATGATTTATCAATTTTTAACAATGAATGAGTTTAATTGAAGTCCTTTCAAGATGGACGCAGCACAAAACACAGTGTTCATGTTGACGAATCATGTTGGCAAGTTAATTTCCGAAACAAATTCCACGGATAACTCTAGTGAAGGCTCGCAAGTAGGTCTTCGGGCTAACCCTTCCAAGCAATTCTAGCCCGGTACTGCCTGTACAAAATCTGAGGAACAGTCGAAGGTCTTCACGAGAAAGGCAAATAACCAAGTATACGTTCTTCACTCGCTGTTTTTCCCTCCTCGTTTTCCAGCATATTCAGAGGAAACACTGAGCGCCCTGCCCTGTAGATGGACAAAATTCCAGCAACACTGACTTGCTGCCAAAAAGGGACATGAATTGTTGGAATCCATTATGGATAGCAACAGATAGCAACAGCTGGCTTCAAAATTAGCAATTTGAATCAGCATTTATTTGCTTGAGCTTTGCACTGAATGCATGGATACTCTTTCAGTTGTTCGCTGTCAGCTTCATGAGCTATCCACGAACGATTCAGTTAGGATGGGATCGGCATACATTCTGGGATCGGCATACATTCCAAGAATGAATGCTATTTGCAATGGTAAAACTCCAGAAGCGAGGTAGGGATTATCGTCCCAATGGTTGAAAATGTTTTAAGATCGATTTGAGGAGGTGAAAGCAAGATTCGTTGCCATCAAACATGTTGCGATACATTGCATCGCAACATTGCTTCAAAAAAGCTTGAGAACATAATATATCTATGCCATTTCTCTTAGCAATGTGCATGTGCGAGTGCACTGACTCGAATATATTGGTGCGGACAACCTGGTGAGTACTTGTTGTTAAGTCACCATGGCCTGAAAAGAAATAACTGTATAATAAGTTTCTATCTGAACAGTCAATCAGCGAAGGACGATTACTTCAGAGGTAAGTTTTTTGTGTGTATGATTATAGCGATGATATTTTTAGCTTGCTGGTACATGGCTGATATACTAGGCTTACTTGGTCTGGTTCCAGTGTGCCTACTCAGGCCAGCAATTATTGCAGCCATGCCCACGATTTTTAATGTTTTGTGTGTAGTATTTTGTGTGTACTAAACCTTTCAGCTCTAAATTATTAGTGTAGAGTAAAGCATGGAAATTCAAGCTACATGAAAATCCGGACGATTTATACTAACTACCTTGGTATCAGCTTCACAGCTTTCTTCACAATGAGGTAATGAGCATGCTAAAATAAACGTGCGATAATTGCATTTTCGGAATCAATTAGAGTTTGCCATCAGCTTTTTCATGTACCTTTAGCTGAGCAGAAACAGCTGCACTGCTGCACAAAACTTGCTGAGAAGTTTTCGCACAAAAAGTGCTAGGTCAGCAGCAAGGTGCGGCTAGCCCTCGATAATTGACTTGTAGCTGACCTAGCAGTTTTGTGTTTCTGCTCAGCTAAAGATGTAAAGTGGACATGACATGGACATGACAGAAAAATTTAGCTAATTCAACTCGAAATTGCTCTCCGAAAAAATACAATTATCGCACGTTTATTTTGCATGCTCATTACCTCATTATGAAGAAAAGAAAAAGAAAGCTGTGAAGCAGGTATGTTTCTCTTTAGTTTCTGCATAGCTCTTGTTTCATGTAGCTTGAATTTCCATCCTTTACTCTAGTAGGTAGTTTAAATAGGTAGTTTAAAGCAATCGGGAGGGAGGAGGGAGCTGTTCATTCAGCCAAAGGTGAGATTTTGCAAAAAACCTAGTTTTCTAGCTGTTAATTTTGTAAAAGCTAATAACTTACTAGTACCATGCTTCCTCCCGATTCCGATTGAATAGTCTGCACAAACCTTTGAACTACCTACTACACTAAAAATTTAGAGCTGAAAGGAAGGTTTAGACCTCCGGAATTAGAGATAAGTAAATAAGTAGCTAAACCAATTTTTTACACATAATTGCTGGTCCCAGTCCTTAACCTACCTTGGAGTATGCACGCTCAGCATCGGTGCATGTAAGGGGTCATTGCTTAGTTTATTATCAGCTGTGAAGAATGCTGGAATTTTGTCTTCAATCGGAGATCGGAAAGTTTGGGCTGGTGAGATGGTGAGAGGCAGGCCAGGAATGTAACTGTGCACACGTGCGTGTGCATGTGCATCTGTATGTGTACACACGCGCTTGTGTGTGTTGTGCGTGCACATACATTCATGTGTATTGGTGCGCACGTGTGTGCGTGCACATACATTCATGTGTATTGGTGCGCACGTGTGCACATACATTCATGTGTATTGGTGCGCACATGTGTGTGTGCGCTGTCCAAGCTGCGACTGTTCATTGAGGAAAGTGATCAGAACCTCAAGTATCTGGGCCTCCTGGCCATGGCCAAGATACTCAAGGCACAGCCAAAGATAGTCCAAGTCGGCATGTGTAAAATAGTAGTACTTTATACCATGCTGTACTTTATACCATGCTACCAATTTACATTATCAGTGCTGCTTAAAAATTAATTGTTACGCCTAGGCTTCACAATGTACAGACGATTTCTGGTTGGCACAAGTTAAAAGTTACTCCACACACTGTGTGTTTCTCCCTACCCTGCTAACCTACTAATGCAAATGCAATGGCGATCCTACACAATGCATATCACACACAAGCCAAGCTGGGAAACGTAACACATTATGTTGATATCAAGTAAAACAGTGTAAAACAGTATACTCATAAACCACTCCACTCATAAACCCAACAATCATAATTGCCTTTGCTTTCCTCTAAAAATTGCTTTCCTCTAAAAAGTTGACTCTGAAGAAATGGACAGAGCAACCACACTAATTATGCCTGTGTTCTTCCGATTTGTAGATACCTTGACTCCGACAGTCTTACAAGAGCAACCACACTAATTATGCGTAAGACATTATTCTTCGATACCTTGACTCTGAAGAAATGGACAGTCGCACTCCAGCTTTGTAAAGATACTTTATTAAGATCTCATGAGGCAGTAACAACAGTATACACCACAAACAATCTTGGAAGACAGAGTAATGAACTTATAACTTGTGATAGTCTTATTTTTATTAGTCTTTGTCTTGTAGCTTGTGTTTCATTATTTACATCCATTCTTGATCTTCAGTGTTCTTGCACTTTGAACTGCATGATTAAATTAAAAAGTTCATTATAGCAGTATTTAACCCTTTCCCGGCTTTAATTAAAACAAAATAATACAGAATTAATACATGTTTTTCTTTAAAAATCCATATCTTATGAACCATACATTAAAATCACTCGTAACTATTTCCTACAGGTAGCCCAGACCCCAGGGGTACCATGACATCATCATCGTTACCTAGCAACTGACCACCCCCAACTAATTAGCGATTGTTTACAAACATTCACAATTATGTACACAAACAATATTATACGAAGGCACAAAGTGCTATAGACACTAAGTAAGTGTTCTCAATGTTCTCACGGTGACATAGTTCGATCAGGATCTGCCGAAACTTCTCTGCGAGGTCGTATCAGCAGACGCCCTTTTCCCGGGAAACGTTCTTCACCCACACACGTTTACAAGTTCAATGGTGGCTCATGATATCCACTGCTGTACTAACTAGCCTAAGCAAACATATACTGAAGCTATCCTGAAGCTATCAGTATACAGTATGTTTTACAAATGCTACTCTAGACTTACCAGATCCAGAAACTTGGTCCAGCTCCTTCAGGCTCCTCAGGCTCTTTATTTTTTAGCTTGAGGTAGCTTCCTACCTAGCTATGATCCCAGTCACTGTCCTCTCACTCTACAAGGCCATGAGGATTGATATTCTCACTGTCTAGCAGCTCTAGAACCCCACTGAGGTTGTACTACGAAGATCTTGAAGTCATCATCAAACGGTCACTTTTCTTTCGACCGTACTGCACAAAGTGTACCTCGAAGCAAGATGTTGAAAATACCACGTGAAAGAGCAGCTCAATGCGCATGTGCTGGTACCTACAGCGTGCGCATAGCTCCAACACAGCCAGCACAGCAAATTTTTGAAAAATCTCGGTCAGCTGGACGACATATGTCGTCCAAAGCCGGGAAAGGGTTAATAACTAAATATAGATCTAGCAAAATTCAAGACGACAAACCGTTAGATGCTACAACTTAACGGTGAAGTTCGCTACGGGAGAAGAACGGCCAGGAGGTGCCCGTTAAAGTGGTCCCATTACGAGGTTCCGTATTATACGTTAACGGACCCGTTTAATTACCTGAATGTGCGTGCACGTTGCCCGTTTATGACTAGCGCTTTTGCTGTGAGAGCTGTGCCGTTCAATCGAGGTTCTTGATGCTCTAACTCTTCATCTTCAATTCATCGCTATTCATTTCCTGTGTACAAAGGGTAATATTATACAAAGGGTAATATTAATAAATTCTCTCATACCCACCCAAGAATTACTTATACGATGCCTCATTACCACTCAGAGCATGAGCATGTTCATCAGCTTCCTGCATGGATGTATTCAGTCAAAATAATTACATTATTCAGTGTGAAGTACACTTACATTTGGGTCACACTGGGTCAACAGGATCTGGAGAATCAGAGTCATCATCGTCCATGTCCATAGAGAAACTATAGCTAGCTATGTATGAACAACAACTGTGTATCAGCTAAAAGCTACTGCTTACTTTCTTCAGCGAAGAACACAGCAGCATCTAAAACTCATCAACGTTTAGTATCCTGATCAAAATATTGCTAAGAGTATTGCAGAGGTTCTTGATTGCACTTACGGCTTGTTATAATTGGAAATAGGGTGGGGCCTGGCATGGATAATTGGTCTTGCAGGGTGCAGCTACAAAGGTCATAAAAGGCGCCAAACTTTTTCACACAAAATGTCTGGAGGTCGAGGATCAGGAGCTGGTGGTGCTGCAGTAGACGTAGATGCATATGCAGTGGTGTTATGCAGTGGTGTTACACCAAGAAGACGTCAGAGAACAACCAAGGGAGATATCAAGCCAATGCTGCACGTTCAGAATCACAACATTACATTACATGCCACGCCAGGGTTTTTTTGACGTCTTCTTCTTCATCTCGACAGTGACATTGACAATGAAGATGGTTTTGATAACTGATTCGACTGAGTTAGGCCTCTTATCTGCTTATGGTCCAAATGAAAGAAGACGACCAATTGGACACCCACACCTCCTGCTAGTGGTTTTCCCCTGCCAGTGGTTTTCCCCTGTTAGTGAAACTACTGGACGCCAAATAGGCAGACCCGGCCACAGACTGATATAATATCACTCCTACAACAACAACAAGGAATGCTAGAATGCTAAAGACAGTTCTAGCACAGCAAAAACACATGGAGGAACAAGTCTACCTTTCATCTGGAAGCGATGGTCACAAGCAGAAAGCCAGGGTCACCAGACAGCAGTTTATGTACATCTGTACATCATCTACAGCCGCTTACGATGCCTTCAAGATGATTTTTTACCACACGAGAGGTGTGCTATAATTATTAACCATACTTTCGTTTTTTACCTTGTCAGAACATAATCAGCTGGTAAAGAGTCAGCTGGTTAAAAACTTCTGTAAGGATCAAGTTAAACGTAAGTATTTATTTAATCACATGCTTGAAAATTTCCCTGGTTGTATATATACTGTACAGATGCAGTTCAGCGGCAGATCAGGCCACAGTGGTCTCTCGATCAAAAAGAAAACAGCGCAGAACTTATTGAGGCCAAAGCTAAACAAAGTCGGTGGCTCGGTGTGCATGCGCAAGCGAGGTATACGGTAGTGTGTTTGTGTGTCTGTCTGTGTGTGTAGAGTGCTGCTCAAGGATAAATGAAGTGGTTTTCTAGCCATGTTTTCTTGGATTGTTTTCTTGGATTTGCAAAATAATGCTTCGTTCTCTAGCTTACTTGGAATGCTCAGTGCGAAGCGAAACTTGTCCATGTAGTGTTACTACTACTTAGCAGTTAGCTCTGCACTAGAACGCTAGCTATTGGTAGCTGCAAGAGTGATAAAAGAGCTGCTACTCTTAGCAACGATCACGGTCGATCATTTCCCGTACAACGCAAGCTAAGCATGTGGTATAGCTTCACCGAGGCATCAGCACCCGCGGTGATTTCATTTAAATTTAGTATCATTACACACACACCCTTCACACCCCCTTAGAAATATCAAAACCGGAAATTAATTGTTAAGCCGGCTGAACTCAAGCAAGGTTACTCATCACAGAGGAATCAGATGACAGTGATGATCCAGCTGTGATCATTGAACAGCTTAGCCTCCTTCATAAGGCCTCAAAAAGGAGGCCTGCTACTGACTGTTTGCGCATGCGCAAAATTATTGGATAATTTCCCCGTAATGTTTCCCATTAAACTGACATTTTACCCGAAAAATATCATATACACACAATATACACACAAAGAACACTACATACACAGAGCTATTAGCTAGCTAGCTAGAGACAGAGCTGTACGTTTGGTTGCAGCATGCTATTTCTTCCAAGGTTAAAGGTTAGTGTGTCAGATGGGCGTGGCCTGTCCATATAGGCTATTGTCAGCCTTCTCTCCGTTCAGACGATTGCCATCCATCCACACTGTTGCAGGCTGTGAGTCCTTTGTTAACATAGCAGGCTAAGGGTAGCTATCTTCACAATCGCACTTCTCCACTTCCGTTCGTTGTGACGTTATGGCGTTATGGTTTTACTGAGCATTATACAATGATATCCGGAGTCTCCAGTTTCTGGGGATTATGTGGCGCATGCGCAAACAGTCCGAGGAAGAGCGGCCTGGGATCGAGGCGAACAGTTAAAATCCCACTTTTTACCATGTAGTTTTGAACACTCTCATGATAGACCTCGATAAGAGGTACGAGGCCAAAGTAATGAAGGATGGTGGAGCAGTCATGGCGGGACAACCATCCGCAAGTGCTAATGCTCCAAAATGGGCTCACAGAAATGAGACCTGTATATCCAGATGCGAATGTTTAACAGAGGTGGTTTAATTTGACAAAACTCATTTCAGAAACTCTTA
This sequence comes from Halichondria panicea, assembly GCF_963675165.1. Taxonomy (NCBI): domain Eukaryota; kingdom Metazoa; phylum Porifera; class Demospongiae; order Suberitida; family Halichondriidae; genus Halichondria; species Halichondria panicea. Next base: position 3,377,579 of record NC_087391.1, read on the forward strand.
TGTATCATTATCACTAACTGTATTGTTCATGCTGTTATGCAATTATTCCTGCCAAAGTCAATAATTACCTAGTTTTCAAGCAGTTCATAAGCTTGTTAATACCATGTTTTCAAGGTTTTGAGTACTAGTTTTCAAGCATTTCACGGTTTGAGTACTGCCTGTGGTTCACACAACAGTAGTAATCAAGTTTGGAAGTGTCCAATTAACAAGAATGGAAACCTGTTAGGGGAGTTTTCAAGCTGAAAACTGAAAACTATATGCTTAGTTGCTGTGTAGTTGCTGTGAGTGCCTTATGAAGTTTACCTTCCCTTTACGATATGCAAATAAAGACAAAATATAATGTGTAGATCGTGAAGATATAGAACATAATAATGTTTAGTTTTTAACATGCACATACTACATGCAGTCTTTAAATGTGTCACTGATCTTTACATGACTGTAACTTAGTCAACCGCTCAACAGTGCTGAAATCCAACCAGTTTTCCTTGGATCTCGGATTTTCGATCCCTCCATCCATCCCTCCATCCATCGAGTTCAATTCGAGTGCAATTACTGGCTGTAGTTTTCATAATGAATGGCAACAAGATCTCCAAAGATAGAACTCTTCGTTTCCCTGTGTAGACCTGGAGGGAGCATGTAGGAATGTAAACGTGTACAAATTTACAAAGCAGTGTACAAATTTGCACAATAAATATATAAATATTGCATGGTTGACTGCATATGTGCCGGAAGCCACGCCTTAGCGAACAATTTCGTGTATAGGACCATGAAAACATATAGGACCATGAAAACATATTGCGGTTAATTTACTTATTCTCTTTATACGTAATAATTTCTTATTGCAGATGCACTTACGACTGTTTCATCATCAGTTGATACTTTCAATTATTTTGTAACTGAGTAACTGAACAATAATTTATGGACAATTTATTATACAATTTATTATACAATTTATTATACAATTCGTATGTTGTTTGTACAATTAATGCTCTTATTGACAACATCACTGAGTTTCCTTTGCCTGATATTCCTTGAAAACATTTCAAATCTCCAACAGGATTCATGAAGAAGTATATACTCAAAGGAAACTTAAAGGAAACTTGAAAAATAATGCACATCAGAAACATAGGAAAGAGCACGTTTTTAAAGCTCCTATGCAGAAACTTAAAGCTACAGTATAGGATTCAGGCACAAAATTTACCCTAAATTCCATGTTTATAGCAATTCATTTATTTTGACAGAATAATCCACTTTGATATCAACACATGAATCACAATGACAAATCGTTATTCACAATGACACAATGCCAGCAGCATGTTTTGTTCAATTGTCTATAGACCAAACCCCCAGAAATCATCAAGCAAAAAGGGGTGGTTCGGTCTAGTTGAATTTTCTCCAATCACTCTGGGTAGCGTCTGCTTCATCAACTGCTTTGACTTTTTCCTCTTGGCCTTATCGTCTAACTTGAGCATGGTAGAGGCTTTACAACCATCACATAAAGAGTAGCTCCCTCAACACTTTCAGTTCCACTCTCTTCACTCGACATAAACTCCTTCACCAGTACGCCTCTCTTTTTGCTCCATGGGAATTGAAATTGTATTCAAAAAGGCAGCCATTCGAGTATCACGTTTCTGGATTATGAAAATAATGAGATTAATCACAGGTAATAAACCACTCACTCTTTTAATGCGATTTTGCCGACGTTGTTGTATGAGCTTAGTCTCATACTTTTCATACTTTCCATTATCCTTTAAGTTGATAAAAACGTCTTGCAGCATCTACATGCATGATGTCAGTGGTAAGGTATATGTAGTGTGTGCCCCAAGGATATAGTACACGCACGCACATACACACACAAATGATGTGACCAAATCTTCTCAAATCTTCTCAACTCACCTCTTACTGTTATAGCAGCCACATGTGAATTAATTGCCCTCATTTCTGACACCAGTTTTCGCAAAATATTTTGATTCACAGGGTCAGTGAAGTGTTTTCTATCATAATAATCATGAGTAACTAACTAACAGAAGGAACTTCTTACTTTGTATCAAATCCAGAGAATTCTCTCGATTCATCATCCAACAGAGCCTTGTATACTTCTCGTAGCTCATGCATGTAAAACATCATTGTACAGCAACTATAATCACCCTAACCCATGTGGGAACCTTCCTTTTCAATTTCTCACCAGAGCTGCCTGTATCTGTACTGGTCACTGGGGTATCAAGTTCTCTCCGCTCAACGACGGCATCCAATCTACCTGAGAAGCTTGCTTTCATTATTTCTTCAAGAATCTTCTGTTACGTGGGGTCGCTTCTTATTGGATGGCAGATTTTCATTGGTTTCACTGAATAACTTCTGCGATGCACAAAGCCACCTGTATCCTTCTGAGATGGTATAGCATCAACAAGTGGGATAACATCTGATTCCTCAAGGAGAGGATCTTCGGAATCGGCAGAGTTTGAGTGCAGAGATATAGCTGCCTTGCACATAGCTAGCATGGAAAGTATTACGCATGCGCGTGGATCCTCTTTTTTCAAATTAATGCCCTGCACTGCATATGATCTGGATCTGAGCTAGCTAGCTACAGATATAATTATATATAGACTCTATATATAATTATATAGATATCACTGACCATACACAAGCTTTTGTTACGATGGCTTCACTCGAAAGAAAGAGAGTTGCATTGCACAGGTATACAGTCTGTCCTCACTGTGGAAAGGAACTAAGTCACAAGAAATTCAAGGAACACGAAAGATTGTACTATTGCACTGATGCTAAGAAGTTGGATAATGACCACAGTAGTGATTTCAGTAGTATTGAAGAAGTCTGATGATTTATTTTATTATTTTATGACACCATGACCCACTTCCCACGTACCGATGCACAGAAATTGTGGATTCTGATAAAGGTATAATTATACTGACTAGGACTAGAACTATAATAATTGTTATGTTTTTTCCAATAGAACATTGGATTGAGAATGATGACGACCTGGATGAAGACCTTTGTGTAAACGATACCGTCATCCCACCTCAAGAGGTTGGCGATCTCATTGTTGATGACCCTCAAGTAAATCGTCTTATGAGCTGGATTGTTGTTCTTGTTCTTGTTGCAGTGTTTCAGACAAAATTCCGTGTCACAGATAGGCTCTGTCAGAATTTACAGGTTCAAAAGACACATGGTGACATTTATACCCGATTTCGAATCTTTTGACAAAAACGTTGCTTGCAGACAGTGTTTTTCACTCTACACATGTTGGCATGTGTACTGGCGTGATTGTTTATGATTTATCCTGTTCTATCCTGTTTTTATCCTGATGTACTATTTATCATGTGTCATACCATACATTTACGCTATTGTGTAATTCACAGGTGGTTGTTTATTCTCACATTGATCATGCATCCTTGTTTCTGGATCATTCTAGAATTATTCTGTCCATCCATTACCTTTTTAGTTGTTGGTTTTTGAGTTGCTGTCTTTGTATAGTTTGCTGGTACTATTCCCTTATTGTGAATTTACTAGATCTATATGAAATATAAAAATGTTTATTGGCAGTCAATCTCAACAATAGTAATAGTCAAGTCTGTATGGTTGCAAGAAGAATCCAACAACACATGTGTAGATAGACAGTCTGTGAAAAAGTGCTCGTTCAAATCTTTTCCAATGTCAGAAAAATGCGATACACCTCTATTGAAAACAATGCAGACACTCTCTTAGTATCTATCGACGCTCATATTGAATTCAAACTTTATGCAAGAGTGTGAGTCAACAAGGAATCAAAGACGATCTGAAGTACGCACGACGTTTATGATGGTAAATTGTGGAAAGAATTTACTAATTATAAAGAGAAGCCTTTTCTGTCTGAGCCGAATTGCTATGGACTACTTTTTGGTTCCAGCCATTTGAACATGTGACATACTCTGTTGGGGTTCTTTACATATCTGTTCTCAATCTTCCAGAAATCGTTTCAAGATAAAGAACACCATTCTTGTTGGGGTCATTCCCGGTCCAAAAGAGCCATCTTTGACAATCAATACACTAGATTTGTGGAAAGGGGTTTCCTTAAAAGTACATTCCACTGTGCTCATTTAGGAGTTTCATGTGACATACCAGCCGGGCGAAAAGTTTGTGGATTCTTAGGGCATTCAGTAAATCTTGGTTGTACTCTGTACTCGTTGTCTGCAAAACTTTTCATCAACTACATCACACCGGAATTTTGATAGGGCGTCTTGGCCAAAAAGAACTAATCAAAAACACCGTGATGAGGTGATGAACTGTAACACCCGTACAAGAAGATCAGAATTGGAGTTGAAATTAAGTTGTAGGTTTGTAGGTTTACAGTTCTCTTAGATCTCCCATACTTTGACCCAGTTCGAATGCCAATTCGAACTGGTTAAAAAATGAAATTTCCCATCCGTTATTGGTGGAGGATTGGTGTGGTATAGAACCAGTGAGATTTCCTCCATAGGAAATGCAGATTTCAGTCACAGGATATCTCACATTTCATAACAATATGAAATAACAATATGAAATAACTGCTTGAAAAGTCATGTTTCCATATTAGGAAATGTAAAATTTTAAATGGTTGAAAGTTGAATTTTTTTTGTGGCAGAAAAATCGCTGGAAAATTCAGTTTCTGCTCTCGCCTTTTCCAGATTTCGTTGTATATTTCTTAAGTTTTTTCTCTTTTCTCTTTTCTGTATTGCTCTTTCTTCTCGTTCTTCCTTCCTCATACAGTCAATTTTCTTTGTTGTATCTTGCCAACGTGGTTTCATTTTTTGCACACATATTTCTTCCCATGCTTCAGTACCACGCCTATGGATAATCTTCTTTTTCTCTCGGTATCTTTTTCGTCTCGCCTTTTTTGCTGTTGAAGACTGAATAGTTTCCTGGAATGGAGAGAGTAAAAACAGTACACTATATGTAACTACAAAGTTATATCGCCAGAAGCACACTGCCTGCCAGACTGCCCAACAGGCTAATTGCCAGTCAAGAGTACACGTACACCCCTGCCTACCAGACTGCCATAGGCTAATCGCCGGTCAGGAGTACACGTACACCCCTGCCGCCATAGGAATACACACCCTTGCCTACCAGACTGCCATAGGCTAATCGCCGGTCAAGAGCACATACACACACACTCCTGCCTACTAGACTGCCCAACAGGCTAATTGCCAGTCAGGAGTACACGTACACCCCTGCCTACCAGACTGCCATAGGCTAATCGCCGGTCAGGAGTACACGTAAACCCCTGCCTACCAGACTGCCATAGGCTAATCGCCGGTCAGGAGTACACGTAAACCCCTGCCTACCAGACTGCCATAGGCTAATCGCCGGTCAGGAGTACACGTACACCCCTGCCTACCATAGGCTAATCACCGGTCAGGAGTACACACACACACACACACCTGCCACTCACATTAAGTATAGGTACTATGCAGTTCGAGAACGCAACTAAAACTATTACGTTACAAGCTAGCTGAACCTATTATATGTGGTGCCACCTCTTGGTTAGACTTGGGAGTAGAATCACGCAATGACTCGAAGCTAGGATCACACACAAGTGACTGGTCAGTTTCAGGCGGTGTGAGAGGCCATTTCAGAGATGGTGAGTACAGTTCCTATTAATAATAATTTTATTAGCAACTGTTTTAAATTGTAGTCCAATTCACAAGTAGTCACATATAAATATTAAAGCTTTGAAAATACTCACCATTAGGGTAGCTTCTTCTTGTGAAAAACCAGAAGCAGGAGTAGTCATGTTCATCTATGCGCGCTTGACAGCTAAATCAATACAAAGAGACTGTGCATATGCGCTATGCACACAAGGAGCTAGTTGAGATCACGTGCGCACAGACAAACGTATCATTATGCTGAGTAGGCGAAAATGTTTCCTGGCTTTAATTCTCTTAATACCCTAATTACACAATTCTACACTGAAATAGCACTGGTTATACAAATAATTAATTATATATACATCACTGTTCGCCATACATAGAATAACAAATTATCATTCAACACAAGGAACAACAAAAAGTACAGACTCTCCATTTAAGTCATCTATTAAAGTCACTGATCTGGACACTAGCAAATGAACAGGAATAAAAGAGCAACAGTCATACAAATCATGGTACCAAATGGATACAGGTTTACCAAACGAATCAGTTTGAGGGTGAGGCTTAAACCATGACAAGTACGCAAGCAAGTGTATCTTCAGTTCACCATCCACAGTCACGCTGTGCTTGTATACAACTTTTCAATCCTGGCAGCTCTTAACCCAGAAGAAAGTTCAGATGTTGGAAACAAATTTGTTGCAGTGACAATTGACGACGAAGCAGTTCTACTTTTATGGCTACCGAACAACTTTCCTTTCAAAACTACAGACGTGTAACTGTAGCCGTGTAACTGTAGCATGTTTGTGGAATATCTATACATTCAACTGGTACAGAATACAACGCAACATACAGCTCCTTTGCATAGTCCATTTGTACGGCAGTCCATGTGCAATGTGTGCTGAATTTAGGCAACGTACAATCAATAGAGTCTATAGTCCACCCTCGACGAGTACTGGTGTGAATAATAGAAGATACCGTATCTGCCAAAGAACCAGTGTGTGTTAATTTGGGGAGGAGAAGACGTAGCTCTTGGCTAATTTCATCATCTTCAAAACTTGCAAATGAAAGGCTAAGATTATCTCTCAAAAAACGTTGCATTAGTTGAGGTTCAATGTTCCTGTTGTTATTTGGCATCGCTCCTAATATTCCATTGTATCTTTCGAAAGCAAAACACCAAAATCCATGCAACGGACCATAGTCAACAATGCACTCATAAAGGTGACAGCTAAGATGCATGTTTGGTGTAATACAATTTTTTCCAAATAACCGCTCAGTACGACGACAAAATTGTAGTAGTAATGCATCACCCAGTTTAGCGTTTTCCATTGTTATTTTTCGAGAGAACAGAGTGACGCCAGCACTCTAAAATATCCCCAGGTAGGCGATAATGGAGAAGTACATTGACCAGTTCTTCCACTGGTCAGCTGTAAACTTAGAAAACCCACTCTCGATTTTCATTGGGATCCTACCAATATCAGATGGTACAATAAATGCATTCACTCTTTCTTGAATCTTTTCCAGGTCACCTTTACTGATATAGTCCTTTGCAATGAGAATGTTCTTCAGGAAGTATTTGGTGATTCCGAGAAAAAGATTATGCATTGGATCTATCACAAGCATCTTAGGAGCATCAAAATAAGGCAGCAGTAAGAGCTCAGAAAAGCGGCAGCCGTTTCGACTCTCAGCACTTTCAATGGCTGTAACAGTATTTAGAGTCTGTATGCTAAATGCTTTAGCGTTGTGATCTCGCATGGTCCTTTCCTTCCAGCCGTATCTATCAAACCCTGAATAATCCATACTACCAACGGTACCCGGAAACTCTTTCAAACATCTCGAACAACCTAATCGAGCAGAATGCCCAAGGAATCCACAGATTTTTCTTCCTGCAGGTATGTCACAGGAAACACACATTAGTGCGCATCGAATTTTCTTTGTACAGTTAAGTGAAGCAATTCTTATGTCCACGCCACGCCAGAGTTTAATGAGATCAGCTACAAGTGGCTGTAAAAAGGTGTTAATGTCACGTTTAGGCTCATGAGGGCCTGGTATTAGTCCAACAAGTATGGTGTTTTCTTGTTTGTGTCAACTATCATGAGGAAGAAGGTTGAGAACTGACATATATATTGCCCCTAAAGAGTAGGTTAAATGATCGAACGGTTGAAAGAAATCAAAGTTTAAAATAAGCCCAAGATTGTCCGACTCGGCCAAGAAAGGTTCACCCTCATACACCATAAATTTTTGCCACATCTTCCCATCGTAAACGTCCTCCATTTCACCGTCAATGTGAGATCTTGATCGCCACAATTCACACTGGTTATAAAAAGTTGGCCTATCAAACAACGTTTGGAGTGACACGTCTAACCCCAGATAGCAATACGTCAAAATGGGTACAAATACGTCTTTTTACTAGCCAACTCCACACTCTTCAACAGCAGTGTTCCACACGCAGATCTCATAATTATTAATGTGAGAGTGTGAGGGAAACTGCTTAAAAGAGCAACTTTTACTCACGTTAGTACCGTGTTCAACACATTGTTAGAATGTATAGATGGCAACACACTTTTGGCAAACAACATATTGACAAAAAACTACTTCACCCATAACCTGCCTAGCTTTATACAAAGACGCGGGTAGGCATTCAACAATGTCTCTTCCAATTTTGTAGCTCCGACCAATGACACGAAATAACACCACAAGGAAACGCAGGAAATGTCCAATTACTACATCCGTCAGTCTGAAGGCAGCCTGCATAACCATCAGAAACCTTAGAATCCATGTGGCTAGTATTCGACTGCTAGTAGGAATTGAATTGAAAGAATTCGAATGATCAAACTTCTCTGGTGGTCCCGTGTCACAGAAGATATTGTTTTCATCTTCTTCCCATATTTCAGTTTCCGGTTGAGACTCATCTGTTACGTTAAGAATAAAATCAAGTGATCATTATAATTAAGTACGAATAACTTTACCTTGCAACAGGGTAATACTGCTGTTGAAGGGTGATGGAGGAGGTGAGGTCCATCATAGTTACAAGAGGGGGTGGTGATTCGCGTCATATTCATCGAAAGAAACATCGAAAGAAACATCATTCTCATCTTCTAAGTTAAGATTAGACATCCACTCGCAAGTTTCCTACGTATCAATATATGCAATAAAGTGATGGGCTGAGAAACCAACAACTAAGCCTAAGCATAGTGTTCTCTTTTATCTATTAAATTATGGCTTAAGGTACCTTGTTGTAGAAGAGTCTCTTGTGATATTTGAAGGTAGAAAGAGCCACATGCTCATCACAGTGAGGGCAGTACACCCTATCTGTACTTGCTAGAGCCATAACAATACGGTGGAGGTGTGTCAGCTCAGATCTTGAACTACATGTAGCTAGCTTGCGCAATAATTAGAAGTATTAGACTACACATGTGACATCACCACATGGTTCATAAAGGCCACGTGTGTAATAAGCTAGTGAGCTAGCTAGCTAGCTGAGTACGAGTCGAGTATGACGCCCGTCTATGAGTCAAGTATGAGCTGTCTACTTAATGCATCTGATGATTTTGATGATTCTGAAAGTGAACCAGATGTACCTTTCAGGAAACGTTTCAGGCTGAGCTCAAGTCAAATTGACAATATTTTGGAAGATGATACCTCTCGTACTCCCAGCCAAACTCGTACTCCATCAACTGCCAGCCAAACTCGTACTCCATCACGAAAGAAAGCCTCAGCTTCGAGTCAGAGTGCAAGAAAAGCAAAACTAGGAAGTTATTCTAGCAAAACACCAACAAGAAAACAGCTAGAATCTGATCTATCTGATACTGGATCTTTATCTGATGATAATGGTGCAGGTGGCGGCCCAAATTTAGAGAACGAGGGCACCCTCCAGCTCCCCCTGGCTGTCACTCAAGCTTTAAACAAGTTTACATCTGTGCTCAACACTGTGGTAAATAGTAAATAGGATGGATAACATGGAGAAGACATTGCAAAATTGGTCACCGACATCATTAACAAGTTCTTGTGAAATTGCAAGAAAATCGAAGAAGTCGGTTCCGCTTGTAGTACGAGTAAGTTAATGTAAATTTAGAGTTTTAATTATGGGGTGGGGCTTGTTACAAAAACCATTCATGCACTTGTATACGTTTCTTTATTCCAGTCTGAAGTGAGAAAGACCTACAAACTGTTGCTAGATGATGAAGACAACGAATTCAGTGGATTTGACTTCGATCCTAGGTAGGGGTATTATGTGGTATAGAAACACCTGATGTTTGTATCCCCCCTTCTCCCTAAAATCATTGTATTATCCTTCTCTCCAGTGTACCGTTTAAAGGTCCAACAAATGAAGCTGTTGTAAGCACGCTTTCCAAGGAAGTCATGGCTAATAATCCTCAATTTCAAGCACATGACATTCTAATACATGAGTACTCTACTATCCTTGTCTTCTCAGCTGCTGCTTACACTTACTATCGTACTAAAAATCAAGAACAGTCTCTTAAACAAAGAGGGATGTTTGTTGAGAGGAATCGCTCTCGTAGACGTCATGAAAGACTCTTACGCGTAAGAATTTTTATTGATAGTGTAAAGTATTCTCTGTATAGTACTCCTGACTTTAAGTGCCTCAATTCAATCCCTCAGTAGAATTATGTAACCATAATTATTATTTTTTCTCCATGCAGAAGTTACAAGAACGCACTTCAGTGTTTGAGAAGGCTGAATTGACACCTAAAGCTAAAGAGAAGTGGAGGAAAGTGCTCAAGCCTGAGTATATGTCTAGCGAAGAAAGTACACCGGAGTGTGATTGTAAAGCCCATTCCCTGGCGCTCACAGCTTGTAAATCATTTTTTCGAAGAACTGGATACAAAAAACTTGGAAAAGAAAACAGCACAAGCTAATAGGCAACGCAAGATCAGAAAAATCTCCATGAATGATACTGATAAGAGTGTTCCCCAAGTGTCACCTTCGTGGGCAGTAAACAAGAACTAACATTTCCCAGTAAGACTATAATGTCAAACAATGGACGTTTTTGTTGTTATTTTGTGTACCTTCGTTGCCTGCAGTTTGCAGTGCTTCATGATTCAATTCATTGATTATTGCCTACTGAATTTACCTGTGCATGAAATGCTCCAGGATATATAGCTGGACTATCAGCCACAATTCCAGCCACAATTCCAAAGAAATGATAGATGAAATTTACTCTAACGTGGTGCATGAAATGCCTCAGGATAGCTGAACTATCAATCACAATTCCTAAAGAAATGATAGATGGAATTTCCTACAAACAATCCTACGTATATTAAATCTGGCTCTATCCTCTAGCTAAAATGTGATAGGAAATTAACAATTTTCTACACTCAGGAAATGCAGTAACAAATGGAAAATACTCCACCTATCCTACACCAATTCTACAGGAACAAATTCAATTTTTTGACAAGTGTGCTGCTCATTGATCCCATGCATATGATCCCATGCATAACCTCTTTATGGGTACAGCAAAGCATGTTGCAAGGGATATTTGGATAGGACGAAATATCATTGATAGAAAAAATATACAAACTATTCAGCAAAGACTTGAGAAATTCCCTCAGATTTTGGTCGTTTGCCTGTGACGATCTATTGTCTTCATGATATCTTGCAGTTAGAGTGTTGGAGACATTTTGTCCTTGGTTGCCGAAAACTATGCTCGTTTGAAGTTCTCTCACAATATCAGATGCACTACTTCTTCGGTTTTGCCAAAGATTCTTTAGCTTGTATGGCACTGATTCTCTCACTCCAAACATTCATTTGCACTGCCACCTTACCTCGTGCATTGAAGATTTTGGCCCATTGCATTCATTTTGGCTGTTCCCATTTGAACGATATAATGGAGTCTTGGGGAAGCAGCCAACTAATAACCGTTCTGTGGAGGTTCAACTAATGAGGCGGTTTCTTCGGGACAAAGATCACCTTCAATTATTAACTCAATGTAGAGACTGGCCGGATGCTCATTTGTTCAAAGATCTTCTCCAAAGGGACGATGAAGAGTGTTATATCCTTGACAGCCTAGCGATACTCTAGATCAGCCTTATAGATATATTGTTACTCTGCACTATGTCTAGGGACAGGGGTTCACCTAGCATCTGAATCTGATAATGACAACTGAACACTGTGCACAAACACTGACTTAAATACACACAGAAACAAAACCAGTTTAACTAGAACTAAACAGGTCAGACAGGAAACCATACCTAATAATATGCATACAGAGACTACCACTAAAACCCACAAATATGTACTACTAATAATAAGGTTAAGTCTAAAGAGTTAGTCAGAGTTACCACATCTCCTCCCCTCTAAGATTGTTGGCCATATCGGTCGGGACTCTGGGCAGTTAAGGCCTGGGTCAGGCACTGATAAGATTAATTTTATTCATTGCCTACATTTTATGTAGATCATGTAGATCATGTAGTGTTAATGAGATTCATAATGTTTATTAATGTTATTCATTGCACATGACGTCATAAGGTCAATGTATTTGCTTAGCTAGCTGCTAGAACTATTATAGATTATCTTTGGCAACAAATACGGCGGACTTAAACAAGGTAAGAGTAGCTGTTTAGGCCCTCAAAAGATAGATTATGTTGTTATGATTATGTTTCCTTGATGGGAAGTAAAAATGTCCAAAACTTTTTTAGCTATGCTAGCTTCTTTAGCTCTGACAGCCACCCTAGAGGTAGGCTATTTTGTGTATCTCAAGAATACAATAACTCCTACTCTTCCCATCAAGGATACTAGTACCTAGCTATGAGATGTTCATCTAGCCTTGTTTTTGAAGCTTGATCTTGGCATCTTCAACGCCGTATTTGCACTTCTCTTTCTGAAAGTGGCATGACGTCATCATCATTTATGGGACTAATTAGCATAATTGAATTAAGCTAATTAGTTTTTTGGAAAAAGAAAACATTGAGCTTCATTTTGGATCATTTTGATGCAGCATACACTGTATATTGCAAATAATACAGCAGTATGAACATAGTGTAAATTTTGGTGTTAAAATCTGGACCCGGGCCTTAAGTGCGCAGAGGAGGTCGTGTTGTTCTATTTGAACGTCTCACGGGCAGATCTTCCGGAGTTGGGTCTGCTTGCTCAGGGGAGTCGCTATTCGTTTCCGGTACTATGTAATCGTCATCCTCCTCTGATGTAGTTATGATCGCTTGTCTATTTCTCCAACTGGTCGATGTGTCTTTTCACCACTTGTCCAGTCTCCAATTCCACCATATATGTTCTGGTTCCTAGAACCTGTGAAATCTTTCCCGGCAACCATTTGTCACCTGGCCGAAAATTCTTGGCATAGACTGGATCGCCTTCTTGGTATAAGCGTTCCCTCTGCGTTTTGTCGTGGTTCACTTTCTGAGAGTTCTGTTTTTCTTCTACTCGTTTGGCTAGATCAGGATGTAACAAATCCAAATGTGTTCTCAAGTTTCCTTCCTAGAAGTAGTTCTGCTGGCGTTCTTCCAGTAGTGGCATGAGGTATCGTTCGATACTTGAACAGTATTCTTGCTAATCGCAAATCAAAATCTCCTTTAGAGTTCTTTCTCAGCCCGTTCTTTATCACTTGTACTGCTCTTTCCGCCAAGCCATTCGTTGCAGGGTGATACGGGGCAGTGGTACGGTGTCTTATTCCATTGCTTTTTGCAAATGTTTGGAATTCCTCGCTTGTGAACGATGTACCGTTATCCGAAAATATCAATTCTGGGAGACCATGAGTCGCCATCAGGTTTCTTAAAACTCGAATGGTTGCTGCTGATGATGTAGAGGCTACTGTCACTGCTTCTATCCATTTAGAATGTGCATGTACCACAACAAGGACCATCTTTCCTTCCACTGGTCCCAAATGATCGATGTGTATCCTTGACCACGGTCTTTTAGGCCATTCCCAGGGGTGCAGTGGAGCTTCAGCAGGTGACTTTTGATTCATTTGACACTTCTCACAGGTTTGCACTTTTCCTGTAATATCTGAATCAATTCCTGGCCACCACACGACTTGTCTCGCTAGGAGCTTCATTTTCGATATTCTGGGGTGTCCTTCATGTAATAGGGCCAGTACATCTGGTCTTCCAACCACTGGGACGATGACTCGATTTCCCCAAAGCACACAGTCGTCAATCGTGCTGAGCTCGTCTTTTCTTTGTCGATATGGAGCTAACGCATCCTCGCTTTCTTCCCTCCATCCTTTCATTACGAATGTTCGTACTCTACTGAGTAGGGGATCACGATCTGTCCATTTTCGAATCTGTTTCGCCGATATGGGGGATGCTTGCAAGGTTTCCAGTAACAGGACCACTTCTGCAGGAACTTTCGCTTCTCTAGGTGTGTCTGGTAGAGGTAATCTACTCAGGCCATCTGCATTTGCAATTTTCTCTCCAGGTCGGTATGAGATCGAGTACTGGTATGCACTGAGGGTTAGGGCCCATCGTCACAGTCTAGCAGATGCCATGGCTGGAATTGCCTTGTTTTCATTTAACAAATACTGTAGGGGTTTGTGATCGGACACGATGGAAAATTTCCTCCCATAGATGTATTGATGAAATCGTTTGACGCCAAATGTAATCGCTAGGGCCTCTTTGTCTAGCTGTGAGTACCTCTGCTCCACCTCGTTCAGGGTGCGAGAAGCAAAGGCAATTGGTTTCTCTGTACCATCCTCTTGTATGTGAGATAGCACTGCTCCCACTCCATACGGTGAAGCATCAGCCGCCATTGTGAGGGGTTTAGACGGGTCATAGTGTTCTAGCACCGGTGACTTTGTTAGTTGTTCTTTGACCGTCTCAAAGGCTTTTCTCTCTTGGATCCCCCATTTCCATTGGGTCTTCTTTTGAAGTAACCGATACAGTGGTGCTAGATTGCTCGATACGTCCTTGATGAACTTGCCATAGTAATTCACCATTCCTAGAAATGAGCGCAACTGTGGTACATTCTGAGGCGCTGGGGCTTCTCTGATGGCTCTGACCTTGGTCTCTGTTGGTTCTAAACCATTTGCTGAGATCGAATGCCCAAGGTATTCTGATGGCTCTGACCTTGGTCTCTGTTGGTTCTAAACCATTTGCTGAGATCGAATGCCCAAGGTATTCCACCTTGTCCAGTAGAAACTGACACTTTCCTTTCTTCAGTGTGAGATTTTCTTCTCCCAGTCTGGTTAAGACTTTGTCGATATTTTGGAGATGTTCCTCCTCTGTTTCTCCTGTAACCAAAATGTCATCAATGTACACTACCGTCGAAGGAATGTCTCTAAGCAACCCTTCCATAGCCCTTTGGAATATGGCTGGAGCGGAGTGTACCCCGAAAGGTAGTCGGTTATACCGAAACAAACCCTTGTGGGTGTTGATCGTCAAATCCATCAGGTTTTAACACTGGGACCACAGGTGCAGCCCAGTTAGAGAACTTCACTGGTTCAATGATTCCGTTTGCTTCTAATCGCTTGAGTTCATTTTCCACCTTCTCACGTAAGGCGTACGGAACCTTTCTTGCCTTGCAGAATGTAGGAGTTGCATCTTGCTCCACTTGTAACTTTGCTTCAATGTGGGCAGCTTTTCCTAGCTCTGGACTGAATACACCTTTGTGTTTACTGAGGGTTTCCTCAACAGATGGCGGGTACTGGGGTGTGTAATGGATAGCAGCCAATTCCTTCCAATTCAATTGGAGACGCTTAAGCCAATCTCTACCCAATAGGCTAGGTCCAGAACCTTCTACTACTAGCACTGACAGAGCAGCTCGTTGTGCCTCGTACCTCACATGTACTTTTAGTGTTCCTAGCACAACCAGCTGTTGTCCGGAGTACGTACGTAGTCGTATCGTCGTAGGTTTCAATGCGACTTTTCGGAGTTGTTGAGACGTTTTGTTCTTCTGAAGTTGTCGAAATGTTTCGTTGCTGATCAGCGACATCGCTGCACCAGTATCCACTTCCATTTCCATAGGAACCTTATTCAGTGACACATGTACCACATATGGTGGTTGGTGGTGGTTCCTTTCTTCCACATGATTGATCAGATTTACACTGTCATCAGACTCGTAGCTGTGCTCCATGTGATGAGTAGGTTTCTTTCCTTTTTCTTGTTTTGCCTTAGCTCGGCATACCCTTGCAATGTGGCCAGGTTTCTTACAGTAGTGACATTCCGCTTCCTTAAACTTGCACACTGCTGGCTGATGTTTACCACCACAGCGATAACAGTCTCTTGGCTGATCCTGCGGGGGTGTTTTGCTTGATTTCTGGTGTTTCTGTTTCCTTGACATATACAAGACTTCACTTGTGTCGTGTCTTCGAAGGCTCTTCGTGGTCTTCTCTGCAGACTCAGATGCTTGCACTATTTCAAGTGCTCGCTTGTACGTCAGGTCAGCTTCTGTCAATAGCCTCTTCCTGTCCGTCTCTTTCCGCAATCCCACCACGATCTGATCTCGAAGTTCTTCTGTCAGTCTGTCTCCCGCAAATCCACAGTGGATTGCTAGTTTCCTCAACGCTGCATCGAACTCAGCCATACTTTCTCCTTCCTTCTGGACTCTGGTACGAAACTGAAAGCGTTCGGCGATCACTATCCGTGGAGGTTCATAGTGTCTTTGCAGTAGGGCCGTGAGCTCAGCCAATGTCTTGGTACTAGGCTTTGTGGGTGACAACAAGTCGCTCAGTCTAGCATATGTCGACGCTCCAATGGACGATAGTAGAGTTGCTACTTTCAAGTCGTCCTGTATTCTTTGAGCTGTGAAGTACAGATCCACCCTCTCCAAGTATTGTGTGATGGAATCAGTAGCTGCATTGAACTCTTGCAAGCTACCTCGAGTTGCCATTGGTACAGTTTTATCCTCGTTGCCAATTTGTTATATCTTTGACAGCCTAGCGATACTCTAGATCAGCCTTATAGATATATTGTTACTCTGCACTATGTCTAGGGACAGGGGTTCACCTAGCATCTGAGTCTGATAATGACAACTGAACACTGTGCACAAACACTGACTTAAATACACACAGAAACAAAACCAGTTTAACTAGAACTAAACAGGTCAGACAGGAAACCATACCTAATAATATGCATACAGAGACTACCACTAAAACCCACAAATATGTACTACTAATAATAAGGTTAAGTCTAAAGAGTTACCAACAAAGAGAAAGTGGGAAATTTAATTGCAAGTGTTAAGTAAGCCGTTGTTGTCTTCCTCAAGAGGAAGTGGACTGTCTGTACGAAAAGATGTATCCTGAACTGTCACAACGTTTGAAGGATGGAATAATCTATGTACCTTCTATTATCAAGAAGTTTTAAGAATTGATAACCACAATGCCAAAAATTCTTTTGTGATTGCAGAACCCCCGTTTAACTTTACAACCGCATTGAAGTCCAGAATGAAAGTAAACCTCACTTATTCGCTTATGTGCACTGGCCTATGGTGCACCCTGAAAGTAGGAAAACCTGTAGAAGTATGGTGCAACGATTTATACGAACCCACTAGTACTTTTACCTGTAGAAAGTATTCGCAACAGAGCAATTTTTGCAGTTGATAGTTTCAATAATCCCTGTTTTAGAATAGTAGTATCTGTTTGCGTACAGGTTATCACGTACAACTGTGTGTGTGTGTGTTTGTGCATGCATGATGAAAATTGGCAATTAACCCTTTCCCCGTTTTAATTAAAACAAGAAAATACAGAATAAATAACAATTTTCTTTAAAAATTCATATATCATGAACCATCGTGACAGGGCCTAGGAAAACAACCCTTATGGAGCAAACTAATAATGTTCAGTACACTACAAAGTAAAATATTTAGAGCTATTTTAGGATTTTGGTTTTCTTTCATAAGAAGTAACTTCAATATCTCCTCTAACTAAAAAAAAAAATTTTTTATCCGAAAATTTTTTTGTATAGCTGTTACAAGGCAGCCATTGAATTTTTTCATGCTGTTCTTGTATACGGATAGAACTTCGAACATTAGTTTCTCAAAACGGTAGGTCAATACTGTCCCCCTTTCACCCGAAAATATTTTGGGGTAGGAAGGTGCGAAGTGAGTGATATTGTAATCAATTTGAAGCTTAAGCACTGCTTTATTTAATTAAGCAATAAAATACAATTAATTAGTTTGTTTTCCTAGGCCCTGTCATTTTTACATTGAAATGACTTGTAACTATTTCCTACAGGTAGCGCAGACCCCAGAGGTATCTTGACACCATCTTCGTTACCTAGCAACTGACCACCCCCACTAATTAGCAATTGTTTACAAACATTCACAATTATGTACACAAATAATATTGTATGAGGGCACAGAGTGGCTAAAGACACTAAATAAGTGTTCTCAATGTTCTCACGGTGACATGGTTCAATCAAGATCTGCATAAAGTTCTCTGTGAGGTCGTACCAGCAGACGCCCTTTTCCCGGGAAATGTTTTCTTCACCTACACACAGGTTTACAAGTTCAATGGTGGCTCATGATGTCCACTGCTGTACTAACTAGCCTAAATACAGTTATACTGAAGCCTACAAGACTACATATGCTACTCTAGACTTTCCAGATCCAAGAAGTTTATCAATCCCAAGAGCTTCTTCCTCAGGCCTTCAGGCTCGATATTCTTTAGCTTGAGGTAGCTTCTTATCTAGCTATGATCCCAGTCACTATCCTCTCACTCTCACTCAATAAGGCCATAAGCATTGATATTCTCACTGTGTAGCTGCTCTAGAACCTCACTGAGGTTGTACTACAAAGATCTTGAAACATTATCAAACGGTCACTTTTCTTTCGACATTATTGTACCAAGCGTACCTCGAGGCAGCATATTAAAGATACCATGTGAAAGAGCAGCTCAATGCACATGTGCTGGTACCTACAGGGTGTGCATAGCTCCAACACAGCGTACACAGCAAATTTTTGAAAATTACCACTAGAGTGGCCGTCATATGACGGCTTCAACGGGGAAAGGGTTAATAATGAAGGTTATTTTCAAAATTCCTTTTGACAGAGATATAATCTTAACTAAACTTCAATGATTTAACACGTTTCATGCACATTCCAAAACGTCATTGGAATTATCAGGTTTCTAACTCCGAAACAAAACAGGAAACCTGATTTACACGTTTCCTTAGACATTTCAGGTCACAAAATGCAAAGGAAATACATCTTTTTTTCTTGTGCATGCTGCATTTAAATGAGCATTCCTGATCAGTGTATTAAAGCGGCCATTCTAGAATGTCTGTGTTTTTTGCCAAAAAGTCAGGAAATTAGGGAGTGCTTGCATTTACCAATTTCTGGATTCTTAAATCTTTAAATTTCCATTAATGCGAGTTTCCAGAACTCAACGTTTCCTGGTATTTTGAAAACACGAGGGGGAGAAATTTTAACATTACAACCCCTGTGGCAGTTATAAGTTTGTGCAATAGGTGAATAATTGTATACCAGTCATATCTCCTGTTTGGAACATTTCTAAGATAATGTGCTGATACCATTGTGTATATTTCCATAGCAACATAGGGTGGTGGGTTTGTGGTAGAACAGCAAAAAAAATTGGTAATCAGTTATAGGGAGAGAAAAGACCATGCAACGGTTTCCAGCCAGGTCTGGGACTTTGTCACAATGTCTATAAGAGTTTGGCTATCTTATAATTATGCAAGGTTCAATCTTGCTTACATATCTACACATCCCCCGCAGTGCTCAAAATTGTTAGCCCGTTTCAGTTGAAAGGCTGTGAAGTTCACATAATAATAATAATAACAAGAATAAGAATAAGAATAAGAATAAATGCATGAAACAAGAGTATACATATACTCTTGATGAAAACACAACAGGGATACAAGTTCACCAATAAATGTTCATTAGTCAGAGCTTGACAATGGAGAAGGCGTATGCTTTCGAAGAAATTCTTGGAAGCTTCTTACAAGGGGTAACTTTGGGCAGTCCTTGAGAGTCAAAGAGGCACGACAATGTGGGCAGGTTGACTGGGCCTCCAGCCATTGTGCCACACACACCTCACACCCCAAAATAACAACAGGGAGACACCACAGCTGGGAATGATGTCTGAGACTTGCATACGAGGCATTCGAATACAGTTTTATCCATAGTGCCTAGGGAAGATGGTGCCAATGGTAGAGACATTTTTTTTGCTCTGTGCTGTGGGGCAAAATCAAAATCACTATCAGAGCTCGAGTCCAAGGAAATAACCCTTCCTTTCTTTACTTCAGATTTTCTAACGGCTCGAATACGTTTGGAGGTTTTCCAAAACCTTGATCCTGGATAGAGAAAGTAAGCACTAGTAATGGCATAATCAGTAACTGCTGAATTAACAAGTTATTAAAGAGTCAGCACAATGAATACATCGAGCTTCTTACCTCGAGTAGTAGAAGTATTCGGTATCTTCAGGTAGTCTATGTCCATAAGTACGCATTCTTCACCATTGAATAGCTCGTCACTAACCATCTTCGACACATTTGGAACGCTGGCAATTTCCTCAGAAAGGTCGATGGGGACATTGCTCACTTTCTTCCATTGTTTATCAGCTTCATTCCATTTGCACACCTCAATATACTTTCTCCATTCGGGACGGCTGCTAGAACTTGAAGACATTGTGGAAGGGCCTGCACCATCAACACTCGGTTCAGCTCGAGCTCGAACTCCAGGTGGCTTCTGTCCTGAGGCAGAGCTTGCACCTAGCAAGGCTGACGTGAACTTTGGACTCCATTTTGGCGGTCGTCCTCTTTTTCGTGATGTTGCTTGTGATGTTGCTTGTGAAGGAGGCTGGTAAGAGAAAGAGGCTACTTGCTGGTCTTGAGGCAAACCATCTGCCTTGAGCGAATCCCCGTTCACAACCCACTTTGATAGGTCATCTACATCAAGAAACTTTCCCTCATGGTCTGGTGTTTCCACAAACCCATCGTCAGAAATCAAAATAATGGAATCGGGGAACAGTCCAAACACTTTACCAATAACTTGAGTAGTTAGCTGTGATGGTTTGAGCTTCACGGTTTTGCCATCTTTCTCTATGGTATACAGGCTGTAGTTGTACAAGTTGCTTACACTCGAACTCATGTTCCTAGGCCCTTCTTTCACGGTATCAGCGCAGCATAGAGCTAAATAGAGAGGACACTTGCAATTTTGTGCCCAGGCCATGTGCTTTTGACCGTATGTTGATCTACATGTAGATTTATCTATTTAAAAAGCAATCGCAAAATATTTATTAGGCTAGGGTGCGGCTAATTCGAATCCAGGCGTGTATCGAGGCTAAGAAGGATGGATGTGGATGAAGTGTTTGAAATGGTTACAAGTGGTATGACCCACGAAGATATAAGTAATACACTCAAGACCCGCTTTCCAGGAATAAGAGGCTTCTCTGCAAGAAGTGTTCGGCGATTCTGCTCTGAAAATGGCATTCATAAACCAGATTCTGCTCAAGTAGATGCTGTAGTCGAATGTGCTGTTACTGAAGTAAGCTAAACGTAGTATAGGGCTTAATACTAAGAATATTACCGTAGCACCGGAGAATACAGTCCATGTGCGTAATTAGCTAAGTACCACAAAAAACATTTCTAAATTAATTATGACTTGCAGGTTGGACATGTGTATGGCCGGAGAATGTTAAAGGGTGTGCTTGAGTCTAAAGGTATTAAGGTATCTGAGAAAAGAGTTTCAGAGTCCTTACAGAGAGTGGCCCCTTTGCAATATGATCAGCAGCGGAATGACACCTTAGACCGTACTAATCCACTGCAATACTCGGCTCTCCACTTTGGGCATAAACTTCATATTGACCAAAATGAAAAGATCACAATGTTTGGTGCTACCCACATAGTTGCAAGGGATGGATATTCAGGCAAGATAATTGCTTACTGTACAATGCCAGTCAAGAACAATTTGGCTATATACGACAGTATTTTGAGGTATTGTTCAACTCATTGAATAATAGTTACATCAGTAACACGTATAATTTCCATATCAGGTCATCTACTAAAACGTATGGTCTTTGGAAGCAAATTCGAGTCGACCATGGAAGAGAATTTTATCTTCTTTTGTATGTACAAGAAGCACTTCGTTGTCGTGTTGGCCCTCGGGATATTCTTCCTTACGTTCAATCTCCTTCAACAGAAGTAAGGGTACTGATATTGCTTACATGCATTAACTTTTCTCTCTACAGAACCACACTGTTGAACGCATTTGGGTTGAAGTAAATTCTCGTATTAACTACCCCCTAAAGCGACACTTGATATCAATGGAAGCTACTAATCTGATTAACATGAGTGATGAAACTACAAAATTTTGTGTTTCGTTTGTTACGTGCAATGTTGCTTATCATGGATTATCATTGTTTGTTGCAGCTTGGAATCATCATTCTATACCAGGTAAATGTAATGACATTATTATTGATGACACATGCGCTATTATAATATGTGATACAGGTCGAGGAGTACCCAATCATTTGCAGGTGCAGCGTTATGAAACTATACCCATTCCAGATGGGGAAGTACCGGGTACTGATGAAGCTGCAGATGCATACCGTTCTCAAGGTGGTCAGCTAAGAGAGTTTGGACTTTTTGGTTGCGATCCACTCAAGGATCGACAGGATCTAATTATGAAAAGGGAGCAATATTTCCTCTCTCGCTGTCGTTTTGGGGACATCTTTAGTAATGTGGTATCAGGAAATGGACAAGCATATTCATATGCAATTGCTGAGTTCATTAGAATAACGAACTCTCTAGAAGCTTATCTATAGTCTAAGAGCCATTTTACTTGCTCATAATCATTATAGAGTGTTTAACATTAACTGAGTACTACAAGTTAACTGCCAGGGGTTGTAATATTAAAATATCTCCCCCTCGTGTTTTCAAAATACCAGGAAACGTTGGGTTCTGGAAACTCGCATTAATGGAAATTTAAAGATTTAAGAATCCAGAAATTGGTAAATGCAAGCACTCCCTAATTTCCTGACTTTTTGGCAAAAAACACAGACATTCTAGAATGGCCGCTTTAATACACTGATCATTCCTGGTGGGGTTCATATTTAATACCCTGATATTACAATATTGCTGACCACACCATTATGTAATTTTCGACAATCATTACCTACTTAGCTCAAAAAAGTCTGCTTGCTTACGGCCTCGAGTAGTGGGGTTTTGGGGTTTAACTATAAACAAATTTAGTACCATATATATTATAGCGGGTAATTTTCTTGGGGTGAAATATTCGTTATTTTCGTGGGCAAGCTGACCTCCACGAAACTTTAACGTAGGCATGGCTTACCAGTGCAAGCAACGAAATTTTTACTCCACCGTTTTTCGAGGAGTTGAACGAATTTTTACCCCACAAAAATTACGGTAATACTGTTCCATAACATAATTATATAGGTGTCATAGCTGTCATCATTTTCACAAGTAGTATCTGCTTGTGCCTGCTGAAGAGTTGGCCAATTCTTCGATTCCTGTGTATTCCTGTGTCTAAAAACTGTTCCCATTCAAACCACTGACGCCACTTGCATATGTCAGTCCTGTTTCTCATACACAGGGGTGAATATTTCACGATTATGATTATCATTACTTTTAACTTATCATTACTTTTAACCTTCCGTACTCAAGGCTTTGTTTAAGGTGGACCAAAAGCTGGCTATGATGGTGTCCTGGTAATTGAGGGAATTGCCTGAATTTGGGCGACTCAGGCTGTTCTGTTCTGTTACACTGTGCAGGTCTATATATAGGGTGAATATTAAGACAGTCTGATAATGGTCTGATAATGGTCTTTACAGAATCTAGAGTTGAGCGTATTATAATTATTTCCACATGATGATTCACATGATGATTATTTCCACCACAATTCGTGCATGCATTGCATAATTATTTACACTTTTACACTACTACAACTTTTAACAAAGCTATTATGAGAAAATACCTTCTGTATATAATTATAGTGTATGTGCTTCTGTCCAAAGCCTGCCTTATACCATATGTCAAGCATAATTATAATTCACTCACCTATTATTCTATAAATGCTGCTATGCCAAAATACCAGGTGTAATGAAATACCAGGTGTAAATTTGAGTATAAAATAATTATTGTATGCACATAATAATTATAATTATAGGCGACACAGCAGAGTCGAAATCAAAGACGGATAATGTATCTATACTGTCATCACTTGAATCCACACTACCAGAGTTTTCATATTCAGTGCCGGAAAGTGGTTGTAGACTCATTAAGTTTGTAGACTCATTAAGTTTAAACTTGCAAGAGTGATATTGAGTGATATTGTTCCACGAGAATATGAATCACACTTAGTTGCCATGACTGTTTTTTTTATTGTGCTTTTTATTGTGCTCAGCATTATGACGTCAGTTGACCGTTTCTTATGAAGAAACGCTTCGATTAGTTGTTGTTTAGATTCAGGTGTTGACGAATATGTGGACGCTTCAGGGATCGATAGCAGCTCAAGGCAACAAACTCTTGGATATCTGATCTGAATGGAAAGCAGCTTCATAAACACAGTAACACAGGAAGTAAATGATGACATCACAATACAACTCAAGTTTACCTATACATACCTGCATACTGCATATTTTGCTTTTAGTTTCAGTAGAAACATCTGCGTCCTAATCAGTTCAAGGTATGGGCACCGGAAAAACAGAGCTTGACAGAAGTCAAGGGCTGCTGAGGCTGCTGAGGACTAGAAGGCCAAAGCTGAGCCTGAGCCCGAACAAGTGTCACGGCTAGTGAAGATTGGTAACAAGGTCATATGCATAGTCTCAATAATTATTACCTCTAAACACAGCAATGTTCTGTCCATACGGACACCCTATAATGTGCGGAATGGCTGTGATCACCTCACACTACATGGAAATAATTAGCCAGTTTGTGCTGTGTGCAGAAGCATTCTTTGTAGTAAAATTTGCAGTAAAATTTGAGTGGTCCATTGAGATAAAAGTTATTGCTTTTACAAATGTGTAACAAAGTGATGTAACGATGAACGCTATAGTAATAGTACTTTGTTATTAGGTACACCCACTTAGTGTGGGTGTACATAGTTGACTGGACTTCCTATTATAATGCTGTGCGCATGCGTAGTCTTGCCATGTGGAAAATGAACATTGAGTATTAAGTGATTGAGCTATCTAAAAGGTAAAAGTTCGAATTTTGTGATTGACTGGATAGGTGGTTTGTGAGACATTCCACCAATCCCTGACACTCGGATTGACTGACTTGTACGAGAAAGCGAGGCTGTGTGCCAAACGTTCAGAAATAAAGGAGGCTGAGGAGGCGTTATCCAGTAGTGCTCGAGCTTCAACTGACGAGCCATCAGGTGCAGTGATTAGTGCACATCGGATTTCAAACTGGCTGTATTGGACCCCACAGAGATTTCTTCGGAAGGTTTTTTACTGTCATGTAGCAGAGTGTGATGAGATTTCTGACATTCCTTGCATTTGTGCACAGATTTGCATTGGAGCTTGAAATGGCCACCACTTAGACAATTTGTACACAATCTGTTAATCTTCAGCACTTGCATCTTGCTGTCCTGAGACATTGACCTGAAAGCAGGGCAAACGTACAGCGGTTGATCTTGCAAGCTACACAATTCTTGTCGTGGTGAGAATGAGTGGCATGTGAAGTCACTCTACTAGGTAGTCTCTTGACTGTCTTGTGTGTTGCACAGGAGACTTCTACCGCTTGGGCTCTCATGTCGATGAAATCAAGCAGTGCTTGGTAATGGGGAACACTGGTCTCAGCTTGGCTGTGCTTCTGCCATTCGAAGAGAGTGTCAACATCGAGTTTTAGCTCAATCATTGAAGTAATGAATTTTCCAGGTAGTTCACATCCAAGGTTTCCGAGGGCACGAACATGTTGTTGAATGGCGTTGTGTAGCTTTCTGAGTTCTCGGCCGTTCCCTTCTTTCAGAGAGGGGGTCAGTTGCACATGAGTGCGCTGTATTAGACGAGGTCTGTCATAGCGGGACTTGAGCATTCCACGGCTTTGTCTCCGAAGCCCTCAATCGCATTCTTAGCATCCCCGTCCTTGATGATGGCATGTTGGAGATATACAGCATTGGAAATGTTTTTCTTGTTATGGACAGATACCGCGAACTGATCCCAGAATTGTTTCCAATGAATGAGACTCCCATCAAATGTAGGCTTGGGTAATCTGACTCCCGTGCCATCAGATGTCAGGTGTGTCCATATGAGCTGCGAGCAACCGTTTAACCTTGTGGGATGTAGTGAACAATTGTCTTTCGAGCAACGAGAGCAATTCATCATCATCTGATATGTCCATGGCTGTGAGCTGGTCATAGAGTAGAGAAACTTATAGTCAAATAGTTCTTCTTGAAACTGAGTGAGCAATGAGAGTTCAACAAGGGTGTCGGGTTCAGGTCGTTAATCCGATCCAAACCGGTTTGGATCAGAGACAGTTTACGGGATAGTGGTCTCCGATCAGGGAGTGTAACATCATCAATGCTTCCAGTCGTATGGTGAGGACGACTGGTGAGGTCCGACACATCGTTGTCAATGACTCTCAATGACTCCTTGCTCAGTTTCCATTGCGTCTGTATCTTCTTCATCGATCAGGTCGATTATTTCGAAGTGTAGCTTTTGAAGTCGGATTCGATCGATTGTAGCTTGTTGACGAGTTGTCTTGCATGATCGGCACTTCAAGGTTGATCAACAGTGCCTTCCAATTCAGTGAGGCGGCCTCCCAATCGCGTGATTGATGCTCGGAGGACTCCACGCCTCTTGCAGAGGTTAGATGCCATGTAGATTCTTTGAGAAGTTCAGAGTTGGGGAAAATACACCATGTGGTGAGAGAATTCCAGTTGAGTATAGTGATAGTACACTGGCTAGTAGTGATACACAGTTCGTTCGAAGGACCAATTTTATGAGTGAGCCAATTCTAATTCATTCTTAGTACACATTTTGGTAACTCAATTAACTTTCATTAGAGAACTTCTAATTATACAAAAACAAAATCGAAAATAAGTGGGAGAGTAATATGAACGACCATGACCCAAGTAGTCAAGCGTCAACAACATGCACTGCATTTATATCACTGTTCTGGTTTCTTTATAATCATGTCACCAGCCGAGGGTTTGCACTTCAGTGCTCTAGTTTGTTTGTTTGTCACAGGCACTCACCTGGGTACCACAGCGCAGCATGTATAGCCTTCACAGAACAATATCTTGGTTTAAATAGTGGCAGATTTTGATGTTAAAGCTTCTTTGTCGAGCAAAAGCTAGCTACACGTTACACAGTTGCAGCTGAAGTGATCCGTACCTGGAACAATTGATAGTAGAAAGCTAAAATTGTGACTGGTTGTTGGCTGACCTATATACTCCAGCCTGGCAGGAGCGTGTGATCCCAGTCCACAGTACATGTCACTCCAGTCTGGTTTGCTCTTGAGTTGCTGTGCTAGTCATACATGCTACATGCACTGCATTCTGGTTTCTTTATTATCATGTCAGTTTAGTTGCTGTGCTACTACATGCACTGCATCATCACTCTCCTGGTTTCTTTATTATCATGTCACTCTAGTTACTCTAGTTAGATTAGTCTTGAGTTGCTGTGCTAGAGTAAAGAACCAATCATCGGACAACCAATCATCGGACGTCATCATAATTATGTCGGACACCGATATTGTCAAAACTACAAAAGATACAGACACGACCATTTTAAAGCTAATGTCTTATGCTGTAGCTATACTGTGAAAATTGTTTGTTTTACAGCTGAAACTGTAGCGATTGCCGGACATAAGTTCGGACAGTGCGATATTCGGACAGTGCACCAGTAAGGACTCCTGTGAAAATATAAAAACTGAGGACTATAGCGGAACTCTAGCTGCAGACTAAAAATGAAGTCCTATTAGGTACACTCAGTTGAACTGGTGAAGGTATCTCGATCAATAAATCGGACATTGCGGTTAGGATCAATTTTTTTTTTTTAACAGAAAATAGCAGAATAGTATGGAAGGGTATTAGAGTCAAAATTCCCAGCTTTTGTCCCAGTATTTGTCCCGGTGTTTGTCCTGGTAAATGTCCCGGTAAATGTCCCGGTAAATGTCCCGGTACACGTTCCGGTACGCCTTTTTCCTGTGGGCGAGGTCGACCAGCCTCCCAAATTTGAGGTGTGGTCGTCACAGCCCAGCAATTACTGCTGCATCCGCTCCAGTTCTTTGCCCCAGTTCTTTGCCCCAGAAAGTGTCCCAGTAAGTGTCCCGGTATGTGTCCCAGTCAGTGTCCCGGTAAGTGTCCCGGTATGTGTCCCAGTGAATAAAACGCAAAACTTCACGCGGTATTTATTCGAGGCAATACACTTTAGAGTTTAGGGAGTGATTAGCCTAGTGTGCATTATATAATAATTAGTGTCTTGATGTATGTGCATGACAGTACGATGTATGTGACAGTACAGTAGAAGCGAAGACACTGACGTACATCTATACACATAGATTAGTGCAGCAAGTCCTGGAGTAACTTCTATGAAGAGGAACACCAAGTATATCTGTCACCAACCAACGGAAACACTCTTGAACTGGACTACATTCCTCTATAACAACTTTAATACCACCCATTTCAAGTGCTGTTTCATACTCCTTTGTACTCCAATCTATTAAACGTTATAACTTTAAATTTAACACTGGCTTTATATTTTGTGTATAATTATCCGTTTTACATGACTAAAAAGGGAGTGGTCTTGTATAATAGGCAGCTGCCTCACTACAACCCTCGATCCTCTTGAGACAAAACATAAACTGAGACAAAACATAAACAACAAACAGTCATAAGTTTATGTGTAAAATCAAATCAGAAGTTTGGGTCTTCTTAGCCCCTCACAAGGCTGCATTTTCGTAGCCTCACATGGCTAGGTTCTTAGTGTTTTCTTAGCCTCACAAGTCTGTCTTTTTAACCTCACAAGGCTAGGTTCTTCGTATCTTCTTAGCCTCCACAAGGCTCTTTTATGGCACGAGGCATTCACTTCCATTGCGCATGCGCATTCCATGAGTTAACTTGTCGCAATCTTTATTCTGGTACTGGGACATGTGCCGGGACACATGCCGGGGCACATACCGAGACACATACCAGGACACTTACTGGTGCACATACCGGGACACTTACCGGGACACATACCGGGACACTTGCCGGGGCACAAAACTGGATCGGATGCAGCAGTAATTGCTGGGCTGTGACAACTACCCCAAATTTGGGAGGCTGGTCGACCTTGCCCACAGGAAAAGGGAGTACCGGGACGTGTACCGGGACCTTTACCAGGACGTTTACTGGGACAAACACCGGGACATTTACTGGGACAAACAGGCTGGGAATTTTGACTCTAATACCCTTCCATAGAATAGTAGCTAATTCAAATCAGTTACCTACACAAAAAACAGTACACAACAACTGTACAGTAACTGATAGAATGCAAGAGAAATACCGTCAAACCTAATTTATTCCATATGGTTATAGTATCTGCGAAGAATGAATATTTGAAATTATTAGAAGTCGCGAATGGGACCGAAAGCTGTGTTAGCTAGTGTTCAAATGTCTTAATTGGTACGGCTGGACTCTAATGGTGAATAGAAGATTGGGATAGGATATGTCCCCTGATATGATCTAGGCAGAGTCTGACTATGCTCAGCTAGCGTTTTTATGTTGCACATATTCTCATCCCATTTCTTGGTGCACGGGCAAACTTCTGGGTGTCCTCCAGTAACTTGATGTCCTTAGCCAAGTGGGGACTCCAGACAGCAGAGGCGTATTCTAAATGAGGTCTAATTAGTGATTTGTATAATTTTGAGGTACAGTCAGGTTTAGAGTATCTCCTGTGGAGCATGCCAATAAGTTTTCTCGATTTATTGCGGAGAAATCACTTGAGAAGTTGACGCCAAGGTATTTGAAAACATCTACCCTTCGTCAATAGTAAGAGTGGGGTTCGGAAGTGTGGAAGTGTGGGTGAGTGTAGAAGGTCATGTAGCAACATTTTTGAACATTTAACTTCAAGTGATTGTGTGATATCCAGTAGCAGAGTGAGTTCACATCATCTGAGTAGTCAGATTGTGAACTGATTGACCTGTAGAGCGCAATGTCGTCAGCATACATTGCTATGCTGCTCGATGACACACAGCCTTATCAATATAGATTAGGAAGAGTAGAGGGCCAAGAATTGACCCCTGAGGGACTCCTGAAAGCATCTACACCATCAAGAACAAGCCTACATAGCCATTTGATTTGGTGATGAATGGTGATGAATGGGTTTAATTCAATTTGTTTTAGTTTATTTAGGTAAGGGACTGAGTCAAAGGCCTAGAACACACCCCGGCCCATCCAGGGCATCCAGGGATTCAAGGCAGTCGTGTGAAAAAGATATGAGGGTGGATTTCCCTGCAGTGAATCCCCATTGTTGAGAGGACAGGGATTGAGGTGGGTTGTCATGACACTCAGTATGTGCCTCTCCAGAATTTTGCTAATGACAGGCAGAATAGATATTGGTCTATAGTTCGCAGGATTTTCTCTGTCACCAGACTTTGGGATTGGGACCACACGAGCGAACTTCCAGTCTATGGGAACCTTACCAGTTTTGATGAAAGTTATAGAATGTGCTGTGTTTTTTAGCATTAGAGCCAGTTGATTTTTTTACTTCCAGCGTAGTGATCCTCTGAGCAAAGGAAGTCATCAGGTAAATTAGACAGTGTCAAACAGGCTGTTGCCTGGTAGATTGCCAGAATGGTTGAAGTTTTTGAAGAACTGTTCATTGAGAATGTTTGCTTTAGCTCGGCTATTTGTCACAGTGCCAGACAGTGGGCATCTTAGAGAGGGTTTCCTTCCTATTGAGAGTTTTGTACAGTTTCCAAAAAGTCAGCGTGATGGAGTTTCATAAAGAAAGCTTTACGAAGCTCAGAGGTAATTTTGTTCCTTGTGTATTTAAAGTTACCAGTTAACTTGTATTTCTTTAGTAAGGAGTTTCTCTGTTTAATAGAATCCATGGTAGGTGCTTTCGGCGAGGAAGAGTTTTTTTGGGTATGCAATGGTTCTGGAACAAGGTTTGCCATTTCTCCCAACAGGTCTTCTGTGTCTAGTATGTTGTCCCAGTCTACTTAACCGGACAACCATACAAAGGTCACTTTTGAATCGTTTCTCTTTATACAGTCGTTTCTCTTTATACAGTACATGAAAATGGTAAGTTACTTGTATATCTAGTCTATTTATGGTTAAATTAACAGCCAAAGACGGTTGCCTATGAGCATACATATCATGTACTCACTGACATCAGGACACAATGTAACATCTTTTTCCTAGGCTCGGATGATTGATTTGCACTGTAGAATATCTGGAGCAATTAAGGTCACGTGATCACGATCTTCGCCGTGATCCAGTACCCACAATACAACCACCATGTGTGTACCATGATTGGACGAACTCTAAACGTATGGGGTTAGCTGTATCCAATCACACTCTGTCATTCAGACAAGCACAAGAGAGTACCCAAGTCAATGTTTCCACAAATAGACCTGGCCCAGAGAAGTATCTTACGACGATGGAAGAAGGGGAACTTGCACATTTTTTGATTGGTTGTGCAGCATCCCAGAACTAGAACACAACCAGAACTAGAACACAAGTTATCTGCATTGTACAGCAACATCTCTGGAGAAAAGGGATTGAGAAAGAGCAACGAAGACAACCTCATATTACTCTCCGTACTCCCGCCCAACCACGAGCTCAAGCTATGAGTCGGGTAACAAAGATTTCGATAAACTTTAACTCAGAATACTTTGCCAAGGTTGATTTTCAATTGTGATGAGAGCGGAATGCCTTTAGCACCCAAAGCACCCAAAGTTGTGGCCAGAAAAGGGCAGAAGAATCTATCATGTATCACCTCTGATCAGGTAACCTGTGTCAATGCAACTGGCGACTGCATACTACCATTTGTGATCTTCAATCGAAAGATGAAAACTGAACTTGCTGTTGGTGAAATTCCAAACACGTATTCGAAAAATGGATATGGAGCTGTTCCATGCTCTGCGTAGTTAAGGCCCGGGTCTGGCTGTAAATACCAAAATTTAACACTATGTTCATACTGCTGTATTATTTGCAATATACAGTGTATGCTGCATCAAAATGATCCAAAATGAAGCTCAATGTTTTCTTTTTCCAAAAAACTAATTAGCTTAATTCAATTATGCTAATTAGCCCCAAAAATGGTGATGATGTCATGCCAACTTTTAATAAGAAGAACTACAAATGCGGCCATGAAGATGCTAAGATCAAGCTTCAAAAACAAGGCTAGATGAACTTATCATTGCTAGGTACTAATATCCGGCGGGGGAAGAGTAGGAGTTACTGTATTCTTGAGATACACAGCATAGCCTACCTCTAGAGTGGCTGTCAGAGCTAAAGAAGCCAGTATAGCTAAGGCAGTTTTGCACATATTGACTTCCCCCGCTGGAAATATAATCATGAGGGCCTAAACAACTAGTCTTACCTTGTGCAAGTCCACCGCATTTGTTGCTAAAGATTCTGTACAATAGTTCCAGCAGCTAGCTAAGCAAGTACCTTGACTTCTTCTTGACACGTGACATCAATTGCAATGAATAACATTAATAATGGTTATAAATCTCATTAACACTACATCATCTACATTAAATGTTGGTAACTCAGGTATATTAAGGACTGGGACCTTCAATTATTGCTGAATCAGCTAAAACGCAGCCACGCCCACGATTTTTAATATGTTTTGTGTGTAAAAATTTTGTGCAGCTACTGATCTTTTTTAGTTCTAAAAACGGTGTTCTAAACCTTCCTTTTAGCTCTTAATTCTTAGTGTAGTAGGTAGTTCAAAGGCTTAAGCAGACATATCCGCTGGGAGAGAGCATCATGTTCTATTTAGAGTAAGTTATTAGCCTATAAAAATAAAAATGTCACTTATTGTCAGCTGTAAGACTAAGTTTTGTGCAAAATCTCACCTTTGGCCAAAGAAGTGGCTCTCTCCCAGCAGATATGTCTGCTTAAGCCTTTGAACTACCTACTACACTAAGAATTAAGAGCTAAAAGGAAGGTTTAGAACACCGTTTTTAGAACTAAAAAAGATCAGTAGCTGCACAAAATTTTTACACACAAAACATATTAAAAATCGTGGGCGTGGCTGCGTTTTAGCTGATTCAGCAATAATTGAAGGTCCCAGTCCTTAATATACCTGAGAATGAATAAAATTAATCTTATCAGTGCCTGACCCAGGCCTTAACTACACAGAGTGACTGGTTTGTTAACCGTTTTCTATGTTGCGCCCCTTCAGAGAGGCCTCTGCTACTACTCTTAGATGGGTGTTCATCACATTTTTGCCCGGACATGGTTAAACTTGCTGCCAGTGAACAAGTTGTCTTGTTTGTCCTCCCACCCACAACCCAGGTATCTCAGCCTTTAGACAAAGGAGTCTTCTCAGCTTTAAAGAGCAGTTGGAGAAAATCCTGGGAGAGTTCTCCTGTGAAGCGTGGGACGAGGCAATGACCATCAAAAGGGTGACCGGAGTATACCCCTTAAATGAAGCTGCATTTGTTTTTCCAGAGGAGCAATTTGAGGAATTTGAACTAGAGGTTCTAACACTGGTTGTTGAATGCAATATTAACTGATTTACACCATCACCTCTCATGTAATCTCTGTTCTACTTACGTTTGTCATGTGCTCATGTGCTCTTGTGCAATCTACATGTGTATCAGTGGAATGTTCTAGAAATCTCCATGTCCATATCTGTGTCTCTATTTTTTAGTGTCATTTTTTGTTGGTTTCTGCACCACATGGTAAAATCTCTATGAGTATTAATAAGTTGAAGTATATCTGATCTGTGAGCCTATAGCTAGTATAGACTAGGTTACATTAATTGCCTAGGCTACTGGCTAGCTATAGAACTGTCTATCTAAGAAAGAACTCAACATATTTTGGTTCTTCGAACCGGATACTTTCCGAACTGTAACTACTCAACTGGTTCTATCTTAGATTGTCGATTGTGATTTACGTTCTACCGTCACTGTGACCATTTGCCATTGGGCACGATACGATTACCGATCGACTTTTGATACGATACTCGTTAACTGCCACTGGGCACGATTGAACAATCGACTGTCGATATAACTGTCGCGATACTCGCTAACCTCCTCAAAGTTACCTGCTAACAATGAGCAAATCAGATCAACCAACACTCTCTACTCTCCGCAAACGAAGAGGGGCCTCTATCACTCGTTTGAATACTAAGTTGAAAGACCTTGAAACCATGGTCCACGAACCTACAGCTTTGCCCAACGGATGGCTCAAAAGCTAGACATTCTTGATGCAGAATTTAAGAAACATCATTATGCTGATCGATGCTATTGAGGCAGAAGTGCTTAATAAAGAACAAGATGTGCTTGATCGACACGATGATGACATGATTAACCTTGCAATGAACAATTTGTAATTTGTCTTCCGATTCTGGTGCAAAAATGGTTGCTTTACGCAGGGTAACACCCCTTAGAACAAACAGTGGATTCTGAGATCAGTAGACTGACAACTGAGTCAGCCGAACTCCATCAATATCAAGAACATATCTCAGATTGCAAGAAGAAACTTGGAGAAATCTGCCAAACTCTGGACTGAGGGAAGGGTTGAAACTTCCACCAACTCTTTGGAAAGGGAAGTCTTCGATTGCAGTCTGCAACTCAAGAAACTCATTCTCACCCCAGCCACTCCTCCATCTATGGACTTTAACCACAACAGCTTCAAGGGGAGTCAGATTGCCTAAGTTCCCACCTAATCTCCTAAATTGGCGAACTTTCGGGAACAATTTAGCATTTCTATTCACGACCGTTCCAGTCTCTCTGACACAGAAAAATTAGTTTACCTCAGACAATCACTCAAGGACGGCACGGCAAAGAAAGTAATCGAGGGTCTGTCTCAATCCGGAGATCAGTACACTCAAGCAATTGATTGCCTAACATTTCGTTATGATCGTCCCAGAATAATCCACCAGACTCACGTCAAGAATATTATCGAAATTTCCTCACTGAAAGAAGGCTCTGGGAAGGAACTTCGCTATTTACATGACACTGCGCAGCAGCACCTTAGAGCTCTCAAGGCCATGGGTCAGGAACCTTCTGGATCTTTCATCACTTTTATGTTAGAACTGAAGCTAGATCACTCCACAGAAATACCAAAGATCTGTTGGAATTTATCAACCTTAGAGCACAATGTATGTCAGTGAGTCCAGGCGATATCCACCTCATACGCTACCGATGTTAACTGCACTCTTTGCAAGAATGAAAAGCACCCTCTCTACGTATGCACTCGCTTCAATTCTCTTCCTCGAGACAAAATGGTGTCCCTTATTAAGACGAGTGAACTCTGTCTCAATTGCCTTCGTCCAGGACATTCCTCCAGGCAGTGTCCCAGTTTGAACAGATGCAGGAAATGTCAAAAACCTCATCATACACTCATTCACAGTGAGAACAAAGAAGATAATTTGAGTCAATCAGACTTTAAGGGCTCCCAATCCACAACTAGAGACCACGGTATCCAGCAATACGGCAGCTGGGATCGTTTTCAACTCTCTACTGATGACATGTCAAGTCTTCATCAAGGCTCCTGATGGTTCTTTTGTTAAGGCTCGTGCATTGCTTGATTCGGCTTCGTCCACTTCATTCATCTCCGAGCGTATAACCTAAAGCCTATGTTTGCCCCGTTCCCGTCACAATATTCGTATCTCTGGTATCGCTGGACTCTCGCATCAATCTCCGTTGCAGACTGTCGCTACACTCAATGTGTCCTCCATCCATACCACTAGCAAGGGTATAGCTGTTGTTGTCTTGCGATCTACCAATTCAACCAGTACAATTCAATACTCACCTCGATGACCTCAAGCTGGCTGACCCAGACTTTGGGCAGCCTGTAAGAATTGATGTACTACTTGGAATTGATGTCTACACTGATGCGATGCAACATGGCCGGCGGTCTGGACCTCCTGGATCACCAGCCGCCTTTGAAACCATATTTGATTTAGCTGGAAAAATTGACTCGCATGCATTGACTCGCTCGCATGCCTCCACTCATGTCACAATTGTTTCTCACCACATCAGGCAACGACTTACTCAGACAATTCTGGGATTCATCTAATCTATCCTCGGATGAGCGTTCTGTAATCCAGCACTTCAAGGATACTCACACTCGTACTGAAGAAGGACGATTCATTGTACCTTTACCTAAGAAGCCTAAATCCAAACCACTTGGAGAATCAAGATCTCAGGCCGTGAGAAGGTTTCTATCACTGGAAAAATCACTATGCTCAAAGGGTCAATTTAAGGAAGAGATGGAACACGCAGAGCCGGTTCCTCTAATCGAGCTCTCCTCCTGAAGAAGAGTTTTACCGCCGTCAGAAAGGAGCATAGCACCACTACCAAAATCAGAGCCGTGTTTGATGCTTCAGCTAAATCTGCAAGCGGTGTCTCGCTGAATGATATTTTACTTGTCGGACCAACTGTCCACTCTACTCTTATCGATATCCTCCTGAGATTCAGATTTCATCGCGTGGCCCTAACTGCTGACATAAGTAAAATGTATCGTGCGATAGAGCTAATCCCCCTGACCGTGATCTTCACAGATTCGTTTGGAGAAAGACGCTCTATCGCATGACAAGAGTTACCTTTGGAGTCTCTGCATCTTCATTTGCTGCAAATATGTCCCAAACGCTCTTGATTGAGGAAATGGAATTCCAGTGAATCGACAGTTCTGGGATGCTAAACCAACTCAACAATTACCTAATCCTGATCTGTATACGAAGACATTAGGAATTGAGTGGAATGCCACTCAACCCAGAGTTGCCCCCTATTGCAAACATCACCAAGCGAGCACTAGTTTGACGTTTTAGGATGGTTTTCACGTACTATCATCAAAGTCAAGATACTTCTTCAGCAATTGTGGGAACAGAAAGTCGATTGGGATGATCCTGTGCCACAAGCGATCCTTGACGCTTGGCTACAATGGCGCTCTGAGTTGCATCTTCTTACGAACAAGCACATTCCACGATGCCATTTGACAAGAATTCTCAAATCGTCTCAATGCAACTCCACGGATTTAGCGATGCCTCTGAGCGTGCTTATGCCGCAGTCATCTATCTCAGGATGATTGACTCCTCGAGTAATGTTCAAACTTCATTGGTGATATCCAAAACCAAGGTAGCTCCTATTAAGCGATTGACAATTCCTTGACTCGAAGTGCCTACCTGCTAATGCAACTTCTACACTATGTTTGCCAATTATTCAAACTACCACTCAGCTCTGTTTTTGCTTGGACCATTGTCCTCAATTGGCTCATAGGAAGTCCACGAAGATTCAAGACCTACATTAGAAACAGAATTTCCTACATTGTTGACCCCATCAGTCCAGAACGATGGAGTCATGTTAGTGGTATTGAAAACCCAGCCGACTCTGCATCCAGAGGTCTTTTCCCATCGGAGCTCCTGGAACATTCATTGTGGTGAAATGGTCCCTCATGGCTCAAATTGCCATCCGATGACTGGCCAAAGTCCTTACTAACTCCAAACGTGAGTAGCGATGAAGAGAAAGAAGTTGCTCTCCATTTGGTGACACAATCTCAGTCACCAGTAATTCCCTTTGAGCAATACTCTGATTTCAATGACCTCAAGCGTGTCACTGCGTGGATCCTTCGACTTTCGAAGAACTGCCGCTTGGGCAAGCAAGGAAGATGTCTTACTCCCTCACTGATATATAGTACCCGCTACACTAAAAGACCATCTGGTCTTGGCCGGCGGTGTATGAATGCAATATTAACTGATTTACACTATCACCTCTCATGTAATCTCTGTTATGTTTGTTCTTGTCATGTGCTCTTGTGCAATCTACTGGAATGTTCTAGAAATCTCCATGTCCATATCTGTGTCTCCCCATGCTCTATTTTTTAGTGTCATTTTTTGTTGGTCTCTGCACCACATGGTAAAATCTCTATGAGTATTAAGTTGAAGTAAATCTGATGTGTGAGCCTATAGCTAGTATAGACTAGGTTACATTAATTGCCTAGGCTACTGGCTAGCTATAGAACTGTCAGAACTCAACACTGGTATTTCATATATTCCGTCCGCAGACTAAGAGAAAACCTGCCTATCGTTCTTCAATTGGTAGTGAGGATATCGAGATCCACACACATAGCAGATGGAAATCCTGTTCGTTTGCGTACCCAAGAGCCAATTATGAAACAGAAATTGAACCCAGCACACCTTGTTACACCAGCAAAGCCACTGCCCTATGTCTCACCGCTTGGGCACACGTTAGATTTTCCCAAGCCACCTTCCTAAATCAAAAGTAAGCAGTGGATTGAATCAGCAGAGAAAAAACAAAAGGAGAAAAAGGAGATTGAACGACAGAAAGAAGAGAGAAGGATTCAGCGGGAAGAGAAAAAGATTCAGCGGGAAGAACAAAAGAAAAAAGCACCGATGAAGAAGAAGAAAACTACAGGTGAATATTTGTATTGTGCATGTATTTTAAATGTATTTTAAGTCTGTCTCTCCTCGGTACAATTAGTGTTTTCATAATTCAGGCCCCACGAACTGTGGTTTCTTGAACTTGTCTCAGGCTGAAAGTGTATTTTGATGCCTCTATATATTTCTCTTAGATCCAAACTTGACTGAATGGATACACACTTACAAAGGGTGATGAAGACACTCTAACGAATGGCAAATGGTTGTCTGCAAGTCATATCAGTCATAGATTAAGGAAGGAGAGGGATATGAAACGTAGGAATCTTCGAAAAACATCCGCGTTTCGCCTACGTCATGTTTTTGTCCCCGCCGCCCACGGACTTCTTTTCATTTTTTCATCCTCCAAGAACAAAATGCTCACAAGAAACCATGGCAAGTACAAGTATATCGCCTCCTGTGAAGTCATTCGAGGAGCTATAACATCCTTTATAGAGGATGTAAATCTGATTCCTTCTGATATTAACACTAGGGCCAAAGAATTTGTATTGTTATGGACATACAATAGCCACTTCAAATCACTCTTCACTGTTAAGCAATGGGTAATCACTACTGGTTGACGGCTGGTGGTAGCAGCGGAGCTAATTTTACACAACTTCATACAAAGAGAAGTCATCCCTGGGGCAATTTCAGGGTTTACGCAACTGGGGATTTCGTAGGAGATCACTCAGATGTACATTTGGTTCAATTTGGGGTGTGTGAAATAGTTTCAGAGTCTAGACTTGTGTCAGTATTCTCATGTGAGTCAATATGAGTTGTGCTTGACTTGCTTGTGTCGGTATTCTTGTGTGACTCATTTAAAATAGTCGCATTTTTTGAGGTTCTTTCCAGTCTCTTCTTGCGGGCCCGGTCCTTTCGACGAGTCAGAGGCATTTTCAAGCCTATACAAAGAATTTAGGTGTGTCAGTATTTCTCTAAAAACTTTACTGGCAAAGTTGAGACCAGCTAATAAAACATTGAAGTATAGCCATTAAATTTTATTTACTTTACGTTAAATGGCATGTTTCTGCCAGCCAATCGAATTAATCCCAAAAGTAAGTATCACCAGTCCATGTCTTATAAGCATTAGAAGATATTCAATGCTAATAAAAACTTTTGCATGCATTTACCCAAACAGTCAAATTACATGAAATCAAGACAAAAACAGCTATAAAAAGCGCCTTACCTTGAAATTTTCTCCAAAAAATGCACAAGGCAGGCATCATATGAACAAAACCTCCCTGAATGGTCGTCTCTTCTAGCAGAGTTTTTCGTGCAGCTGAGTTACGCTTTTTCTCTAACTAATTAAAAAGCGAAACGCGGATTGAGATCAAAGGACTTCTAACCACAAGCATCAAGTGGCACGTGATCAGCTGCCGTTTCCTATCCCTCTCCTTCCTTAATCTATATATCAGTGCAGCTGCTTACCCTCGACAAAACGGTCTTCTATATAGAGATAGGAAGACCTGGCTGTCAGTTTCGGATGAGTTTTTGCAGATTTTATGTGTTAACGACTGTCACTGGGCTTGTGTTTCGAATGTATTTTCTGAACACGGAAGCGTTGATTTATACGACTCCCTGCATACCATCCTGACCGCATCAGCTCAGCAAGTTTGCACAATTCTGAAGTCTCAACAGCATTCTGTGACCATCAACGTGGTTAATGTTCAAAAACAGATAGGATTGTGGACTGTATGTGGCTGCAGATTTGTGTTCAAGAATCGATCCTTTCGAAAGCAGTTATGATCAATCAAGTATGCGAATTCACCTGAAAGAATGTTTCAAGAGCGAACCACCAACTCTCATCGTATTTTCAACGATATCAAGGAGAAAAGGCGGCTTGTCCACAGAAAGTCGGTTGAGTTGTTTTGCTTATGTCGAAGACCGGAGGTTTTGCCGATGGCCACGTGTAACATGTGGTATCATGAAGGCTGCGTTCCGATTCCTGATGATGTGCTGTTATCCCCTGGATATGCTGCATAATTAAAAATTATTTGTAGGTTCTGAGCATACGACGTGTTCTAAGTCTGGTAAGTTTAGATATGCTGGTATTTATACTGCAGCTTCTCTGGGCTATCTCGTCTAAGCGGTATAATTAACAATTAACTTTTACACTCTATGTTCGTCACTAGCCACGACTATGTCTGATAGTGAGGATGACGTGTCTGGGATAGAAGTCAAAGGTGCATATTTTTAAGTGAAATTCACACCCGGAATTTTCAGAGAAAAGGGGGCACACCAGCGCCAAGATTGTAGGAGTCAAAAGTTAGTTTTTTGCCCACGTGTTGTGTTTATGTAGCAAATTTTCCAGCTACTGCTGACAAGACAAGATCTACCTCTACGTCTACAAAGGGTATCTGATTTCGAAATGTGCATTATCGTGTACATAATAATGGCATGAACGTCTTACAATTGTGCAGAGCCCAAGAGAAGAAGGTGTCAAGCAATGCCCAAGACTGCAGGTACACCGGGTTTGTTTAATGACTACCCTTAGTGTTACGTCTGCGAAGGGTATTAATATTAATGTCCCAATAATTATTTTACGTACATATATACGTGGCATACTGTGACATACCATTTCCAGAGCCCAATATGACAATCGGAAGAGGGGGTACACCAGACGTCAAGGTTCATTGCCCAGTCCCATTCCCGCTACTCTTGACGAGACTAGAGGTGTTAAGAGCGTCAAAGGTATCAGTGACGTGTATACACGTGACATAAAAGTCTTACATTTTTTCAGAACCCAAGAGGAGAGCAGTGCCGTAGTCACACTGGGTTTGTTTATGTTGCTCAATCACAGTATTATGTTTTAATTAATGTATCTCATTATTCCAGCTACTCTTGACGACACTAGAGGTGTTACGTCTGTTAAGAGCATCAAAGGTATCAGTGACGTGTATGCCAATACACGTGGCATAAAAGTCTTACAATTTTCAGAACCCAAGAGGACTCTCAGAAGAGCAGTGCCCAAGGCTGTAGGGTCAAATGTTTGTTTATGTTGCTCAATCACAGTATTTAATTAATGATTCCAGCTACTTCTGCCGAGACGACCACCAATGGCACAGATCTTACATCTGCAAAAGGTATCGAATATGCCCATACGTATTGGTGTGAAGGTCATACAAATGTTCAGGGTCCAAAAGGCCAAGGTACTCTGGGAGTAGTTAAATTTCCAGTCACGTGCAGTGTTGTGGTTTTAATTGACGAGACTACCTCCGCTGTCCAAGGATGTGCTTATATTTATGTGGCATAAAAATCATCCAATCTTTCAGGGTTCAAAATGAAACTCAGAGGAGAGAGTAAACCTGGAAGTCAAAGGTTAGTTTAAATTCCAGTCACAGTGTTGTGTTTTAATTTATTCTAGCTGCTTCTGACAAGACTATCTCCGCTGTCCACGGTATCAAAGGTATTATTGATTTTATTATACACTCTACTCTGTTCACAATTATACAAATGGTACGTAACTAGAGTTACTTTGTATCATACATGCAGAGCCAAAAAGAGTGTGGATGAAGGAAAAAAGGTATTTCTGTCAATGTGTTATTCTCAGCAACATTTCTACTTTGTTTTTACAGTGTGGTTTCCGTTTGTATGAAGGTCCGCCCACCACTGTTTCACAACAATGAAATTTCACCACTTAGTTGTCTAAGTACAAGATAATAATGACAAGATAATACATTCCTCCTAAACCACAAACTAGTGGAAGTTGAGGGCTGTTTTAGAGCATCCATTGTGGAGGGGGGTTCCTAAGTATGTGAAAAATGTGACTGTGTGGAAGTTATGCAGATCCGCCCACTTCCGGCCAAAACTCTCTAAAACTCAATTAATTCAAAAGACACACATTCTGTATAGGGCAGGTTAGTTCAATGTCAATGTACAGTGCATTAATTATGCTAGTTAGTTCAATGTTCAAGGATCAGTGGCCTGTTATCAGTGACTCACTGATCACTAAATCGATTGGGAGGGAAGTTGCTTTTGAGGCCTTTCCTGCAGTTGAATGAGCTCCTCTGATGGCTTGGATTGAAGATCTTAGGAGTGAGAACGAGAGGCGGCATCTCAGCCAATTCATTGTGGAGGTATAGGATTGGTCCCATTTTGCGGCCAGGAGGGTGGCAAGACGCTTGTAAGTGGATGTTGAAGCGGGGCCAAGGCCTCCTGTTGATGACATCACGAGTGGTGTGAAGGAAGAGTGCTCTATTTCTTGGATTCGACTTTCATAAGCACGTTTCTTTACCATTTCGTGTTTTCTGT
Organism: Halichondria panicea; assembly: GCF_963675165.1. Taxonomy (NCBI): domain Eukaryota; kingdom Metazoa; phylum Porifera; class Demospongiae; order Suberitida; family Halichondriidae; genus Halichondria; species Halichondria panicea. The sequence continues at coordinate 3,419,876 of NC_087391.1, forward strand.
AGGGGTTGGTCTGTCTGTTTGAGGCTGCATGGGGGTTAAACACGCGCACATCAAAGTAGGTGCGTTCGAAGCGGCCTCCCCATAGCCCATTTGCGGCAATGTCTAGGCGAGCTCCTTCTGTGATGTTCCTGGGAGGTGCTCTCCTGAGATTGGCTGCAAGTGTGGTTCGATGCATACATTGTTGCAGACTTCTGATAGGAGGTTGGCCGTTATGTCTCTGATTTCGTTGTGACGTAGTGATGGAAACCCTCCCTTGGGGCATGATAATACGTGTTCGACAGAGAACGTTTTTCCGCATTTACAGTTAGTAGGGGTGCTTGAAGGTAGCCAGCCGTATCTCAGGCATAGGGCGTCCCGGAAAGCACATTTGTGTAGGTTAAAACCAAATTCTGACACTGGAAGGGCGGTCAGCCAGCTTGAGGCTCCTTTCTCCTGGGCTAGTGCCATTGAGTGTTGAAGGGTGCTAGAGAGTGTTGGCTTGAGGAGGCTGGCAGCTTCTAGTTGTTGTGAGCGCCTTTGTTTGTGTGTTTCCCCTTTGGCCTTAAGCTGGTTTTCACATACTTCTGGTGAGTAAGTGGTGGACTGTTCTAAAATCATGGTCTTCAAGGCGCTGGTGATTTTTTGCGAAGCTGAGTATTCCGCAGAGGAGCGTTTTGATGGGTTGTGTAGTCCTATTCCCCCCAGTCTCGCGGGCAAGGCTAATAGTTCTCTTTCGGTATCACTAGGGGGGAGCCTTCCTGTCATTTCCAGTGGCTCTAGGTGTTCACTTATGTCAGGGGTCGTGCGGGAGAGATATGTCCATTTGCTTGCTAGTCCGTGGGTGATGGCTGCATGAGGTTCTGTTTCCGCGATGGTGGTCAACTTCTCAAGCTTCAGGCTCCACTCTGCCACCTTTTCCTTGGTGCACTTGTCAGAATATTCCTTGGAGCCAAGAGAGGTACCTAGATGGGGTTTTCCCTCCATAGATATATATACTTGAGTACCTCTGAAGGCTGATACTGCCAATTGGTAGTGAGGTGGCGTGGTGACTAGCCATGTCTTTGTGGCATTGGTATGGTAACTATAAGCCGGTCCTAGGGAAGTTAATTTGTCCCACTATGTCCGTAAGTCTTGCAGACGTCCCGAGGCGGAGGCATCATCCGCATACCAGACTTGCTGGACATCCTTAGGGAGGGAGTTGATGAGAGTTGATGAGAGGTGTAGGCATAGCCAATGGGTCCCCTTGCGTTGTGCCTTCCTGGGATAAGAGGGATGAGCCACCTACAAATAAATCCGTTGGGTCACGGTACGTGTTGAACCGTTGCTAGGGCAACAAGTGAGTTGAACGCGTTGCTTAGCATCCACAAGCAGAACACCTTCAGTGTTTGAATTCAAGAATGCTTCCCTCGTGGCGTGGACTGCTGCTTCTGCTCCTGCGATTTGTCCTGCGCACAGTTGTAGAGGGCCTGCGGCCTCCTGGATGTCTCCTCTGGTAACAAGCAGAATGGCCTTGGCGATAATTCTCCTTGCAGTCTCGCATACTCCGATCGGGCGGACACCCGGGTTTTTATCCAGTGCAATCAAGCGACAGGCCTTGGGATCGACATAGGTAGTGCTGAGACGCCTAGAGCACTCTTGAATGATGTGCAGAGTCTCCTCCAGCCCTTAGCATCTATGCCAGAGGGTCCCGCGGCGCCAGATGTTTGTAGAGTAGCTGATCTGATCTTGGAGGCATCTATCGAGTCAAAGACGATAGTCGTTGTGGACTTCTCCTAGGTTGGGGATGGCCGATGCAGAGCCCTGGTGGATGTTTACTTTTCAGCGCTTCCAGGACCGAAGTTTGTTCACTGCTACTGGATGGAACCATGTCCTCGAGATGCAGGACTCCACCTTTTCCATGATTGCTAAGTAACTGGAGAGCCGATTTTGTCTTGCCTTCGAACATGAGGTTTGCGAAGGACCTTGAGTTCATTGTCATGGGAACTTCTGGGTTTTTTGAGACGTTGCTGTAGGGTCTTCCCTTCTTTCATGAGCTCTATGAAGTCTCCGTCCTTCCATAGAATCATTCGACGTGTTAAACTGGAGATATGGTCTTTAGGGGTTTCTGTAGGAGTAGAATGGATGCAACGGTGATAGCTTTCATTGCTATGCATTCTAGTGCAGACCCCTCTGCATAGGCACGAAATAGACGAGACAGCTCCGCGACAAAAGCATTTCCTGCGTTCCCAAACGGTACAGGAAAATTGTTTTTTCTCCAATGCACAATCTCCTCGTAGATGGAGCAGTGCCACTATCCAGATTTCCCCAGACAAATGTTGGACTTGCCATTGGGATGAATGCTGGAAAGTTTGGGATTTGGTTGGGTTCAACATCACGAGCGCCTGTCTGTTGAGGTGTTGGTTGTGTCTGGCGTGGAGATTGTGGGGAGTGAATGGTGGTTGGGTTGAATGATTGGGTGAGGAGACGGTTGGTCCGTTTTTGGCATCCGGTCGCTGAGGAGTCGAGACGTTGCCATTGGAGCATTGGCCGAGACGACAGCTCAGACATTGACTGCCTGTTTTTACACACGAGCAGTTCCTACATCGCCCTGTTTTGTTGCATCTACAGCAGGTCATTTCTTTCCAATTGGTACACACCGGGGATACAAAAAATTGCGGTCGATGGGGCTGGGCTGCACTCTTTTGAGTGGCCAAGAAAGGAAAAAATAATAAGTGAAAGAATAAATAAAAGAACAAATAAAAGAAAGAGCAGGGACTCAGCACGAGCAATTCTCAGGACTCTAGCTCTCAGCACGGTTTCGGTCTCAGTGTGGTCTTGGTCTCAGTGCGGTAGGGGTAGAGATAGACCTGGGCCTATAAGATCGGAGAGATCAGAGTCCCTCAGTCCCCAGTCTCTCTATCAGTTTCTCTTAGTTTCTCTTAGCACGGTCTCTTAGTTTCTCTCAGCACCTCTCAGCACGGTCTCTTAGTTTCTCTCAGCACACAGTCTCTCTCTCAGTCTCTTAGTTTCTTAGTTTCTCAGTCTCTTAGTCTCTTAGTTTCTCTCAGCACCTCTCAGCAGGGTCTCTTAGTTTCTCTCAGCACGGTCTCTTAGTTTCTCTCAGCACACAGTCTCTCTCTCAGCCTCTTAGCACGGTGACTTTCTAAATTTATTAATTAGGGGGCGTAGTTACATACGTCCGCCATTTTGAGTGGCAAAAAGCACGAGTGGCAACCAGTTTTTTTTTTTTTTTTTTTTTTTTTTTTTAGGGTTAACCCGATGGGCGTGGGCGGCCACGGGTTATAGTAGTCGTTACCCGAGGCGCGTGGGCGGCCATGGGTATAGTAGTCTGTTGGTTTGTTACCCGAGGCGCGCGTGGGCGGCCACGGGTATAGTAGTCTGTTGGTTTGTTACCCGAGGCGCGTGGGCGGCCACGGGTATAGTAGTCTGTTGGTTTGTTACCCGAGGCGCGTGGGCGGCCACGGGTATAGTAGTCTGTTGGTTTGTTACCCTAGGCGCGCGTGGGCGGCCACGGGTATAGTAGTCTGTTGGTTTGTGCCGCGGCCAGCGGGTATAGTAGTCTGTTGGTTTGTTTGTCTGTTTGTTTGTTTGTCACGAGAATCTCTACTCACCTGGATGCCATAGCGCTGCGTTTGCATCATGGATAGCCTTCACACAACAATATCTTGATTTAAATAGTGGCAGATTTTGATGTTAAAGTTTCTTTGTCGAATAAAAGCGAGCAAAAGCTAAACTTGCCCGTTGGCAGCTGCTAACTACACGCGGCCTTTATTCGAGATACCCTATTTACATTGTGATTTTTCCACATGGGTTACTTACAGCTGAAGTGATCCTGTACCAGGAACAATGGAACAGGGTCACTAAGTAGAAAGCTAGAATTATCTACCTTTGCTGACTACGTATTTGCAGCTGAAGTGATCCTGTACCAGGAACAATAAAAGCTAAAATTGTGACTGGTTGCTGGATCCTATATACTCCAGCCTGGCAGGACTCTCTAAGCCTAAGACTCCAGGCTTCTTTGCTGTGATCCCAGTCCACAGTGCATGTCTCATGTGACATGTACCACTCAATGTTTCAGCATGCCATGCCTCCAGTGTTTAGCTATTGAGTTGCTGTGCTGGTCATACATGCTACATGCACTGCATTATCTTTATTATCATGTCACCAGCCGGCCGAGGGTTTGCACTTTAGTGCTCTAGTTTGTTTGTTTGTTTGTTTGTTTGTCTGTTTGTCACTAGTATATCTACTCACCTGGATGCCATAGCGCTGCGTTTGCAGCATAGGTAGCCTTCACATAACAATATCTTGGTTTAAATAGTGGCAGATTTTGATGTTAAAGCTTCTTTGTCGAGCAAAAGCTAAGAAGCTTGAATAAGCTTGTGACTAGGTCTGCTTACCTGGATGTTCTAGCACTGCGTTTACAGCATGAGTAGCCTCCACACAATAAGTTAGTACTTTTGATAGTGGCAGCTTTCGGTGTTAAAGCTTCTTTGTCTAATAAAAGCGAGCAAAATGTAGCTTGAACAGAACTTGCACATGCGTTACTTATAACTGAAGTGATCCTGTACCAAGAACGATGGAACAGGGTCACTACAGTAGAAAGCTGTATATACCAGGAACAATGGAAGAGGGTCACTAAAGTAGAAGCTTGAATATAGCTCCTGCTGCTGACTGGGATCTTACTCCATGCAGAACCTGGAGCCATACTTCTCTGAGACTCCGGCTTCTTTACTGTGATCCTAATCCACAGTGCATATATCTATAGTACCACTACCTGTTCTCAAATGTTTCAGCATGCCTCCAGTCTGGTTTAGTTTTATTGCTCCTGAGTTGCTGTGCAAGTCATACATGACAACAACATCACTATATGCACTGCATTATATTTCTGGTTTCTTTATAATCATGTCACCAGCCGAGGGTTTGCACTTTAGTGCTCTAGTTTGTTTGTTTGTTTGTTTGTTTGTCTGTTTGTCACGAGTATATCTACTCACCTGGATGCCACAGCACTGCGTTTACAGCATGGATAGCCTTCACACAACAATATCTTGGTTTAAATAGTGACAGATTGTGATGTTAAAGCTTCTTTGTCGAGCAAAAGCTAAGAAGCTTGAACGAGCTTGTGACTGGGTCTTCTTACCTGGATGCTCTAGCACTGCGTTTACAGCATGGGTAGCCTCCACATAACAAGTCAGTACTTCTAATAGTGGCAGCTTTCGGTGTTAAAGCTTCTTTGTCTAATAAAAGCGAGCAAAATGTAGCTTGAACAGAACTTGCACATGCGTTACTTATAACTGAAGTGATCCTGTACCAGGTCCAGAAACAATGGAACAGGGTTACTAAAGTAGAAAGCTTGCTTTAGCTGACTGGGATCCATGCAGGACCTGGAGCCATATTTCTCTGAGACTCCAGGCTTCTTTGCTGTGATCCTAATCCACAGTGCATATTATCTATAGTACTACTTGTTCTCAAATGTTTCAGCATGCCTCCAGTCTGGTTTAGTTTTATTGCTCCTGAGTTGCTGTGCAAGTCATGCATGATGATGATAACAACATCACTATATGCACTGCATTATATCAGTCTTTTGGTTTCATGTCACCAGCCGAGGGTTTGCACTTTAGTGCTCTAGTTACCCGAGGCGCGCGTGGGCGGCCACGGGTATAGTAGTATGTTGGTCTGTTTGTTTGTTTGTTTGTTTGTTTGTTTGTCACAGGTATATCTACTCACCTGGATGCCACAGCGCTGCGTTTACAGCATAGATAGCCTTCACACAACAATATCTTGATTTAAATAGTGGCAGATTTTGATGTTAAAGCTTCATTGTCGAGCAAAAGCTAAGAAGCTTGAACTTGCACGTTGGCAGCTAGCTAGCTACACGTGGCCTTGATTACGTAGTTGCAGCTGAAGTGATCCTTACCAAATATAATTATAGTAGAGAGCTAAAATTGTGACTGGTTGTTGGCTGACTCTGGATCCTATACTCCAGCCTGGCAGGAGCCATACCTCTTTAAGTCTAAGCTCCAGGCTTCTTTGCTGTCATTCCTGTCCACAGTGCATGTCTAATGTGACATGTACCACTCAATGTTTCAGCATGCCTCCAAGTCTGGTTTAGTTTTATTGCTCTTGAGTTGCTGTGCTAGTCATACATGCTACATGCACTGCATTATCACTCTTCTGGTTTCTTTATTATCATGTCACCAGCCGAGGGTTTGCACTTTAGTGCTCTAGTTTGTTTGTTTGTTTGTTTGTCTGTTTGTCACTATTATATCTACTCACCTGGATGCCATAGCGCTGCGTTTGCAGCATAGGTAGCCTTCACATAACAATATATTGGTTTAAATAGTGGCAGATTTTGATGTTAAAGCTTCTTTGTCGAGCAAAAGCTAAGAAGCTTGAATAAGCTTGTGACTAGGTCTGCTTACCTGGATGTTCTAGCACTGCGTTTACAGCATGAGTAGCCTCCACACAAGAAGTTAGTACTTTTGATAGTGGCAGCTTTCGGTGTTAAAGCTTCTTTGTCTAATAAAAGTGTCTAATAAAAGCGAGCAAAATGTAGCTTGAACAGAACTTGCACATGCGTTATTATAACTGAAGTGATCAACGATGGAACAGGGTCACTACAGTAGAAAGCTGTATATACCAGGAACAATGGAACAGGGTCACTAAAGTAGAAGCTTGAATATAGCTCCTGCTGCTGACTGGGATCCTACTCCATGCAGAACCTGGAGCCATACTTCTCTGAGACTCCAGGCTTCTTTACTGTGATCCTAATCCACAGTGCATATATCTATAGTACCACTACCTGTTCTCAAATGTTTCAGCATGCCTCCAGTCTGGTTTAGTTTTATTGCTCCTGAGTTGCTGTGCAAGTCATACATGATAACAACATCACTATATGCACTGCATTATATTTCTGGTTTCTTTATAATCATGTCACCAGCCGAGGGTTTGCACTTTAGTGCTCTAGTTGTTTGTTTGTTTGTTTGTCTGTTTGTCACGAGTATATCTACTCACCTGGATGCCATAGCGTTGCGTTTGCAGCATAGGTAGCCTTCACAGAACAATATCTTGATTTAAATAGTGGCAGATTTTGATGTTAAAGCTTCTTTGTCGAGCAAAAGCTAAGAAGCTTGAATAAGCTTGTGACTAGGTCTGCTTACCTGGATGTTCTAGCACTGCGTTTACAGCATGAGTAGCCTCCACACAACAAGTTAGTACTTTTGATAGTGGCAGCTTTCGGTGTTAAAGCTCCTTTGTCTAATAAAAGCGAGCAAAATGTAGCTTGAACAGAACTTGCACATGCGTTACTTATAACTGAAGTGATCCTGTACCAAGAACGATGGAACAGGGTCACTAAAGTAGAAAGCTGTATATACCAGGAACATGGAACACTAAAGTAGAAGCTTGAATTATAGCTCCTGCTGCTGACTGGGATCCTACTCCATGCAGAACCTGGAGCCATACTTCTCTGAGACTCCAGGCTTCTTTACTGTGATCCTAATCCACAGTGCATATATCTATAGTACTCAAATGTTTCAGCATGCCTCCAGTCTGGTTTAGTTTTATTGCTCCTGAGTTGCTGTGCAAGTCATACATGATAACAACATCACTACATGCACTGCATTATATTTCTGGTTTTTTTATAATCATGTCACCAGCCAAGGGTTTGCACTTTAGTGCTCTAGTTTGGTTTGTTACCCGGGGCGCGCGTGGGCGGCCACGGGTATAGTAGTCTGTTGGTCTGTTTGTTACCCGAGGCGCGTGGGCGGCCACGGGTATAGTAGTCTGTTGGTTTGTTTGTTACCCGAGGCGCGTGGGCAGCCACGGGTATAGTAGTCTGTTGGTTTGTTACCCGAGGCCGCCGCGGCCAGCGGGTATAGTAGTCTGTTGGTTTGTTTGTCTGTTTGTTTGTTTGTCACGAGAATCTCCACTCACCTGGATGCCATAGCGCTGCGTTTGCAGCATGGATAGCCTTCACACAACAATATCTTGATTTAAATAGTGGCAGATTTTGATGTTAAAGTTTCTTTGTCGAATAAAAGCGAGCAAAAGCTAAACTTGCCAGTTGGCAGCTGCTAACTACACGCGGCCTTTATTCGAGATACCCTATTTACATTGTGATTTTCCCACATGGGTTACTTACAGCTGAAGTGATCCTGTACCAAGAACAATTGTACCAAGAACAATGGAACAGGGTCACTAAGTAGAAAGCTAGAATTATCTACCTCTGCTGACTACGTATTTGCAGCTGAAGTGATCCTGTACCAGGAACAATAAAAGCTAAAATTGTGACTGGTTGCTGGATCCTATATACTCCAGCCTGGCAGGACTCTCTAAGCCTAAGACTCCAGGCTTCTTTGCTGTGATCCCAGTCCACAGTGCATGTCTCATGTGACATGTACCACTCAATGTTTCAGCATGCCATGCCTCCAGTGTTTAGCTATTGAGTTGCTGTGCTGGTCATACATGCTACATGCACTGCATTATCTTTATTATCATGTCACCAGCCGAGGGTTTGCACTTTAGTGCTCTAGTTTGTTTGTTTGTTTGTTTGTCTGTTTGTCACGAGTATATCTACTCACCTGGATGCCATAGCGCTGCGTTTGCAGCATAGGTAGCCTTCACAGAACAATATCTTGATTTAAATAGTGACAGATTTTGATGTTAAAGCTTCTTTGTCGAGCAAAAGCTAAGAAGCTTGAATAAGCTTGTGACTAGGTCTGCTTACCTGGATGTTCTAGCACTGCGTTTACAGCATGAGTAGCCTCCACACAACAAGTTAGTACTTTTGATAGTGGCAGCTTTCGATGTTAAAGCTCCTTTGTCTAATAAAAGCGAGCAAAATGTAGCTTGAACAGAACTTGCACATGCGTTACTTATAACTGAAGTGATCCTGTACCAAGAACAATGGAACAGGGTCACTAAAGTAGAAAGCTGTATATACCAGGAACATGGAACACTAAAGTAGAAGCTTGAATTATAGCTCCTGCTGCTGACTGGGATCCTACTCCATGCAGAACCTGGGGCCATACTTCTCTGAGACTCCAGGCTTCTTTACTGTGATCCTAATCCACAGTGCATATATCTATAGTACTCAAATGTTTCAGCATGCCTCCAGTCTGGTTATTGCTCCTGAGTTGCTGTGCTAAGTCATACATGATAACAACATCACTACATGCACTGGATTATATTTCTGGTTTCTTTATAATCATGTCACCAGCCGAGGGTTTGCACTTTAGTGCTCTAGTTTGTTTGTCTGTTTGTTTGTCACAGGTATATCTACTCACCTGGATGCCACAGCACTGCATTTACAGCATGGATAGCCTTCACACAACAATATCTTGGTTTAAATAGTGACAGATTGTGATGCTAAAGCTTCTTTGTCGAGCAAAAGCTAAGAAGCTTGAACAAGCTTGTGACTGGGTCTGCTTACCTGGATGCTCTAGCACTGCGTTTACAGCATAGGTAGCCTCCACACAACAAGTCAGTACTTCTAATACTGGCAGCTTTCGGTGTTAAAGCTTCGTTGTCTAATAAAAGCGAGCAAAATGTAGCTTGAACAGAACTTGCACATGCGTTACTTATAACTGAAGTGATCCTGTACCAGGTCCAGAAACAATGGAACAGGGTCACTAAGTAGAAAGCTGTATATACCAAGAACAATGGAACAGGGTCACTAAAGCAGAAAGCTTGAATTATAGCTCCTGCTTTTAGCTCTGGGATCTAGGACCTGGAGCCATACTTCTCTGAGACTCTAGGCTTCTTTGCTGTGATCCTAATCCACAGTGCATATAGTACCACTACCTGTTCTCAAATGTTTCAGCATGCCTCCAGTCTGGTTTAGTTTTATTGTTCCTTAGTTGCTGTGCAAGTCATACGTAATAACAACATCACTATATGCACTGCATTATATTTCTGGTTTCTTTATAATCATGTCACCAGCCGAGGGTTTGCACTTTAGTGCTCTAGTTTGTTTGTTTGTAATGTGTGAGTCTACTCACCTGCATGCCATGGCACTGCGTTTACAGCATGGATAGCCTTCATACAACAAGTTATTAATTTTAATAGTGGCAGAATTTCATGTTAAACCTTCGTTGTCAAATAAAAACGAGCAAAAGCTAAGAAGCTTGTGACTGGGTCTGCTTACCTGGATGCTCTAGCACTGCGTTTACAGCATGGGTAGCCTCCACACAACAAGTCAGTACTTCTAATAGTGGCAGCTTTCGGTGTTAAAGCTTCGTTGTCTAATAAAAGTGAGCAAAATGTAGCTTGAACAGAACTTGCACATGCGTTACTTATAACTGAAGTGATCCTGTACCAGGTCCAGAAACAATGGAACAGGGTCACTAAAGTAGAAAGCTGTATATACCAGGAACAATATTGGAACAGGGTCACTAAACCAGAAAGCTTGCTTTAGCTGACTGGGATCCATGCAGGACCTGGAGCCATACTTCTCTGAGACTCCATGCTTCTTTGCTGTGATCCTAATCCACAGTGCATATATTTATAGTACTAGAGTAAGTAACCTATCTTCGCCAGACACCTATAATCGGCGGCTATTGCACGAAGCACAAGACAATTTTGCACAAAACTAACTACATGGATCTACAGATGGGTAAGAAAGTAACAGCTCCCCAAAATTTGGAAAGAATAACTTGCTTGCGGAGGGAATGGTGGTCATGAGAAATGAGCTGCCGAATGCATCGATAATCGTCAGTGAGACATTTATCTCCGTCTTTGCACGCTTACCAAGCACTGAAACTACCAACACTAAACAATACTTCTTGGCACAACTCTAACTAGTGAGCACTACTTGCAGGCAAAGCAGCGTTAGCTGCAGATCGAGCCCCACCCAGCCTGGCATGACGAAAATTTTGCAAAAAATAATGCTGATTCAGCAATAATTGTGCACATTCAGCAATAATTGTGGCAAATTAAACTGGGATTACCTCGATTTCAGGCCGCCCTGAAGATATGTGCACAATTATTGCTGAATCAGCACTATTTTTTTGCAAAATTTTCGTCATGCCTAGCTGGGTGGGGCTCGATCTGCAGCTAACGCTGCTTTGCCTGCAAGTAGTGCTCACTAGTTAGAGTTGTGCCAAGAAGCATTGTTTAGTGTTGGTAGTTTCAGTGCTTGGTAAGCGTGCAAAGACGGAGATAAATGTCTCACTGACGATTATCTATGCATTCGGCAGCTCATTTCTCATGACCACCATTCCGTCCGCAAGCAAGTTATTCTTTCCAAATTTTGGGGAGCTGTTACTTTCTTACCCATCTGTAGATCCATGTAGTTAGTTTTATGCAAAATTGTCTTGTGCTTCGTGCAATAGCCGCCGATTATAGGTGTCTGGCGAAGATAGGTTACTTACTCTACTACCTGTTCTCAAATGTTTCAGCATGCCTCCAGTCTGGTTTAGTTTTATGGCTCCTGAGTTGCTGTGCAAGTCATGCATGATGATGATAACAACATCACTATATGCACTGCATTATATCAGTCTTCTGGTTTCTTTATAATCATGTCACCAGCCGAGGGTTTGCACTTTAGTGCTCTAGTTTGTTTGTTAACCCGTAGTCGTTTGGTTTGTTTGTTTGTTTGTTTGTTTGTTTGTTTGTGACAGGTGAATCTACTCACCTGGATGCCACAGCACTGCGTTTACAGCATGGATAGCCTTCATACAACAAGTTATTAATTTTAATAGTGGCAGAATTTCATGTTAAACCTTCGTTGTCAAATAAAAACGAGCAAAAGCTAAGAAGCTTGTGACTGGGTCTGCTTACCTGGATGCTCTAGCACTGCGTTTATAGCATGGGTAGCCTCCACACAACAAGTCAGTACTTCTAATAGTGGCAGCTTTCGGTGTTAAAGCTTCGTTGTCTAATAAAAGTGAGCAAAATGTAGCTTGAACAGAACTTGCACATGCGTTACTTATAACTGAAGTGATCCTGTACCAGGTCCAGAAACAATGGAACAGGGTCACTAAAGTAGAAAGCTGTATATACCAGGAACAATGGAACAGGGTCACTAAAGTAGAAAGCTTGCTTTAGCTGACTGGGATCCGTGCAGGACATGGAGCCATACTTCTCTGAGACTCCAGGCTTCTTTGCTGTGATCCTAATCCACAGTGCATATATCTATAGTACTACTACCTGTTCTCAAATGTTTCAGCATGCCTCCAGTCTGGTTTAGTTTTATTGCTCCTGAGTTGCTGTGCAAGTCATGCATGATGATGATAACAACATCACTATATGCACTGCATTATATCAGTCTTCTGGTTTCTTTATAATCATGTCACCAGCCGAGGGTTTGCACTTTAGTGCTCTAGTTTGCAAAAGTTTGCAGCTCTACTATGGCTGAGTGTGATGCAGGGAGAGTCTCCAACTACTTTCAAGAACTAAAATAGGGTGCTATAAAGCTATCATGTCAAGAAAAGGAGCATAAACAACAAGACAATGGATAAACCATGCAAACCAATTAACTGAATTGTAGATTTATAGAGCTGCACACACATGAAAATGTTTGTCTATTGCACTGATTTCTGTTTCCATATCATGTTTATGTTCAGTATCTCTGGAGAGAGAGCGTCTTGACTCTTTCTGCCTGTGATAGAGTGAATAACAAAACGGTAGTTTTGCAACTTTTGTGCTCCCCATTCTTTCTCTTGGCTGCAGCTACCCATCAACTATGGCTTTCTAGATATAGAAGAAAGCAATACAATGATAGTCTTGATCCTTTAGAGTGTCTGATTGCATTACCAACAGTGTAGCAGCTCTAACCGTAGCTCAACTTTTAGCATTTAGCCTATGTATCAAGGTACTTTTTGCCACTCAAAATGGCGGACATATGTAACCACGCCCCTTTTCCAAGAGTTTTTGTGTGGCCACACCCCTTTTTGGCCGGAAGTGGGCGGATCTGCATAACCTCTATAGAGCATATCAAAAAGCATAGTGCCATATGCTTTCCCTTACCAGTTTGATCGATCACAGCACAAGCTGTATAGTCTCGAATACCCGCCTCAACCTAAAAGCTTGAGTCTGGTCAAACTCACATATGAACTTTGTTCTGCACAGTCAGCAAAGTCAAGTGGACTACACGCCCACAAGCATAGTGATAAAGCCACAAGCCACCGCATGTTAGGGACAGAACATACACAGAGCTAGAGGGCTATATCAGACAGTGTATCAATTAAGGCTAGGAGTTGAAAGCCTACGAGAAAAACACTGAGCTTGAAGCCATCATTGCACAGAGCTAGAGGGGCATGAAACCATGGTCGACGGTCACATTCACATAAATGAGCATTTAGGCTGTTAATTTCGACAAGGTGTTCCAAAGGTCCTGTTGCTAGTCTGGAGAGTTCTGGTATCATATCCTTACAACTCTCTCCATGAATTTTCCTACGTCGCCTTCTGCATGTCTGGGGCTAATTCTTTCTACTAGTAACAATCCATGCTGCTGTGGCGGTTAGCTATAATGATATTCATGTAGACTATAATTTTATTCATGTTCCACCCCCACTTGTGGCCAATTAAATGTCCAAGAAATTCCTGGACACACTTGAACCAAACCACAATGTGAGTTTGACCAGACTCAAGCTTTTAGGTTGAGGCGGGTATTCGAGACTACAAGCTGTATTGGTTTGTACAAGTACATCATTGTAGACGTCATGTGAGGTGTCTTTGGTAAAAAAAGTACCACTGCGTCTGCCGGAGAATGTGTTTCGCAAGACTAGTAACCATTACTATTTGAAAAGGTAAGCTCTTAGGTACCTAGTACCTATTGATAGGCGAATTAAATTGAACAAAATTTTTGTGTAAGTGAGTTTTAACTATTTCAAAGCAACACTTTTTAACATGTATTTTCTTGTCTGTACACAATCATGTTGTAGAGGAATCAAATAAATAAAATCAGTTATCGTTCTTCTTTTGCCTCTTTACAGGTGGAGGTCTGCATGCAATGGTGGATGGTGCTATGTAAACATAGTGCTGTTTCATCATACATCGGAGTCTCTCCACACCATTTGGAATGTTGCGATACGTAACTTTCAAATTGTTAAAATAGGCGTGGATCGCCTCAGCCCCTTGCTCTCCCATGAGTCCTATTCCCACCTGCCACTGGTCCAGCCAATCAACCACATGCTTCTCTAGCATGTGCATCTTTGGTATGACGGTTGCTTGAGGAAATTGCTCCCGATAAAATGTCATAAAGGTGGAGATGGGAGTATCTTTGGAGTAAATTTACATGGTACGTTGTCATTTTACACAATTTAAATTTACCTAGGGAAGCAATTTCCTCCTGTGTGATCATATTTTGATTATATATAATTATTGTGACACTTGCTGAATAGAGTTAGGGTGACACAAAACTTCCGCTGGATCTTCTCAGCACTCGTAACTATGGACGGCTCATAACTGCTTGCTCTGAGTACAACGGTATTGCGAGTTTCTCAATGTTCCTCACCTGTAGAGTGATATTCAAAGTAAGTTTGTTTTTAGTTAATAACGTACCTGGAGGGTCCGGTTTACGTGATTTCCCACAAATGTGCCACCATAGTACGTTTGTCTCCGAACATTGAAGTCTTCTAGAGCAGCATCTAGAGCCTTAACAAAAGGTCCATCCTCTTTCTTGTACCCTTTTGCTGTTTTCTCGTTAATCTTAGTCCACTCAGCATCCTAATCCATAATTATGTACACAACTCAGCATCCTAATCCATAATTATGTACACAACTCATCGTCTTAGTTTAATAATAATTATCACTTACAAGCTTCTTCGCGTGCGAAGCTTTCTCCTCAAATTCTGAGCGGAGTGCTGAGAGTCGAGGATCGTCTTCCTCCTCACCTTCACCAAACACACAGAGCAAGGCCACCAGGTCATTGAGTTGAGCCACTTCTTCGTTTACCCTATACATTTATTTTATTGCTTTAAATTTTATGTGTTCCATGTAAATTTAATCACCTGTCTAGCTCATCCTTGAGGGCTCTCTCTCTCACAGAGTCACTCATGAAGTTTGAGTATGAAGGGCCACCCCTCTCGCGACTATCTTCACACCATAAGACTGCATTGTCAAGCGCACGACATTCATCCTCCATCAATTGGAAGAGCCGGTAAAATATCCCTAAACTGATGTGCAGTCCTGGAGGGCAAACCTGCATTTCCATTTTGGAATAAGGTGGGTGTGAATTAACAATGTAGATGTTACTTGATTCAAAGGGATGCATTTGAAAAAAGGTTCCCGAACACAATTGTTGAAGTTTTTGACGTTCTTTAGGATCCCTCCGGCTGCAATGAAGCTGTGGTGGTCTGTGACCATACTGGCAGTGCTTCTGCTTTGAACAGTAGTGGGTGGGTTCCTTAGCTGTTCTGATGTTGTCAAGCACCACAAGCAACACTGCCGACCTATTCAGAATTTCACGTAAAGTAAGGTATGTGTATAATATAGTTATTCCTTTTACCTGAAGCACCTGACAGCCCATATATGTTACACAGGAACTCATAATCCCCGCTAAGGAATACTCGGATTGTCTTTCCTCTGTACACGTTACAATTATAGTTTTTAATATTCTGCTTAGTACCTCCATGTCTTGCTCTGTAGGCTGTCCACCTCATCTTCGAACCTCTGTAGTGCGATCTTCAGGTTGGTAACGTTGTCGGGAGCCTCAAAAACACAAAAAGCACAGGTATTAACTGAATAGCCGCGGTTATGATTTCATACGTAGTACCGCCCACCGCGGAACCAAAATCTAATTAATTTTAAATTACTTTCATTATCAGCTCCTAGCCAAGAAAAATGCGTAGCTAAGAAGCGGTAGCAGTTTTCTGCAGGCAACTTTGTTGCAAACTAGTCTAGAATAGTTATTCTGCCAGGATCTCTGAGTTTTGAACGGAGCAGGTAACCAGCCAAGGCCCCAGCGAAGGATCATTTCACAAGTAAGCTCTGTGTGTGTATAGCGATCATCATTTTCCTAGTCTAGCCTTTAGAAGCCTTTTGAGCTGATTTAATATGCTTGTCCACCTACCTAGATAGCCTCTGAGTGTGTGAAATATACTGAAAGAATAGTTTAGAGCCTGTTTTTTTAGTGTAGTCTACAAGGTTTGATATTCAAATAATTTTCTCTTTTTCAGCATTCGCCTCTAGCAAAGAAAGATGCATAACTTGGAAACAGTGACAGTTTTCTTTATTCAACTTCGTAGCAAAGTAGTCTACAGTAGTTACTGTGTCAGGATCTCCTGGTTTCCAACGGAAAAGTCAACCAGCCAAGGCCAGAGCGAGGGATCTCTTCAGAGGTAAGCTTTGTGTGCATATTATAGCAAGCGTTATGTAGCTAGTATAAGCCTCTGAGCTGATTTAATATGCTTCTGCACTTGCCTAGATAGCTTATGAGTGTGTAAAGTACTTGTGTAGAAGCTGAGTTAGTTTAGAGCCTGTTTTTAGAGTGTAGTGTACAGTGTTTGATATTCAATTATTATTCTTTTCAGTGTGGCAAAGAACAGTAACAGTTCTCTTCAAGCTACCTTGTAGCTAGTTACTCTGTCAGGACCTCCAATCTGAACAGTCAACCAGCCAAGGACAGAGCGAGATTTTACTTCAGAGGTTAAGCTTTGTGTGCGTATGATTATAGCGATGCTGTTTTTAGCTTGTACATAGTGTTCTTAGCTGATAATACGCTTTCTTAGCTTGTAAAGTGCACTGGCTCCAGCAGTGTGTTGAAGCCGAGTTTAAAATACAGAAGCCTATATGTACGCTCAGCAGTGTTGCAATGTAAAGGGGTCATCATTGATTTGCTTAGCTATCTGTTGGTCTCATCCACAATGTATTCTGTTATCAACTGTGATGAATGCTGGAATTTTGTCTTGAATCGGAGATCGGAAAGTTTGGGCCAACAGATTGGTTGAGATGGTGGGAGTCCATAGTCAGGCCAGGAGTGGAAATGCTTACAGTAAGTGGTGTGTGTGCGTGTGTGTGTGTGCGTGCGTGTGCGCACTTGTGTGTATCTTTATGTGCGTGCGTGTGTCTGTGTCTGTCTGTATGTGTGCCCGCGCGGGTGTATGTGTGTGTGTATGTGTCTGTTATGTGTTCCCGCACGGGTGTATGTGTGTATGTGTATCTGTGCACACGCGCACGCTTGTGTGTATCTGTGTGTGTGTGTGTGTGTGTGCCCCCTGTGTGTGCGTGTGGCCAGACACAGGAAGAGCACGACAGGAGATTGTCAGAGGTACTCTGTAAATTGCAAGAAGCAGGCCTCACCCATGTGTAAAATGGTACTTTATACCATGCTAAATATTATCAGTGCTCTGCCAAAAGTTATGCCTAGGCTTGTGTGAAGTTCCTGCTTGCTTCCAATTGGGGTTGGCTTGTGTGAAGTTCCTGCTTGCTTCCAAGGTTACAATTCAATTAGGCTCACTACTCAATTAGGCTCACTGTGTACATGTACAGAGGTTGATTGCATAATAATGTGTTAAATCTTTTTATGAACTCCCAGTTTGTTGTAGGATCACAATTACTTTATAATTATGTGCCTATGAGTGCCATTGCATGTAAGTTTGCTTGTGGGAGCCTGTACATAATTATGTCTAAGGTTGCATGATTCATAATTATTTGGCACCCTTGTATGAGATGTACTGTACTTTGTGTATGGCCATTCTCAATATACTTTTTTTAGGTTTGTTGGCTTGTGAGTTAGTGCTGTGTTACATGTACATTCCTGCTGGCAGTCCAATTATAATTATGTGGCTGAATGTCAATTTACAGCTGTTTGCATAGACCTTGCAAAATACTAAATCAGCACTGCATTACCACAAAACCACAATACAATGTTGCTATGCAAACAACATGTAGTCTTCTAGCACTTGTATATTAAATGGGTACTTTTTTTACAAAAATGGCTAATCTGCGAGGCCCTCAAAAATTATCCGCTATAAGGTGGTATCAGTAAATGCTCTCACGATCTACTCTTGGTGGTATATGGAAACTCACATACAAATTATGGTGGGGATCGGAAATGGAGAATGGGCTGGGACTAGCTTGTATATACCAGCAGATATGATATACACGTAGCTACTAATCTGTCCACTGAATGTATAGAAAGCAGTGTGAAGGCTGAAGAAACTGTTAGTACGAAGTACTGCAAAGGACCTCAACACTGACATATCACAAAAGATTCGTTCAGCATGCAAGTCTCAGCACATGTTGATAGAGACCATTCTCCACTTCAATCCTCCCCGGTTCCATAGTCTACTTCTAGTTGCTCATAACTATACTACATGCATGTACATGTATTTATACTATTTGTTTGCATAGCAACATTGCATGACATGTATGGTGGTTTTGTGGTAATGCAGTGAAGATTTGATTTTGCAAGGTCTATGCAAACAGCTGTAGTGTGTGTATTGATTGCATGATAATCTTTTGATCTTTTAGGCACCACCCTAAGGCTAATGTTAATCAATGTCTTGTTTCTGGTTACCTCCCTCCTTAAATTTCACTGCCTCATCAAAAAACTCATTATGACATCACTCCATTATTTTCATTTGCCACACCTACTTGTGGGTGTGTCACATGGTAAATAGCATAGATTGAAGCAGATTAGGGTAGTAAGATTTTCCTTTGTCATATTTGTGGTTTTATTGTATCCAGTGTGGTTATTTTAATTAACAGGAAATGGGGTTTTACAGAAAGTGATGTCACAATAATGAATAATGATAACCTCCCTCCCTCACTAGTGGTAAGGTGATTTCCAAACCAGAAACAAGACATTGACGAACACTGGCCTAAACAAAGGTACATTTAAAATTCAATTTCTTTATGGCTGGCTTGTTGGCTGGTGTTTGTCTCTGAGGAGGCTCTGTTCTACTTGTGTGTAAGAACCATTGATTCTAGAGGTGGTCTGCTTGGTTGGTAATATACTCCTTCTTCCTCATGCAGGTCTGTGAAACTATCGTCACTGCTATCTGCCATGGAACCACCACCATCTAATGGGTCTGAGAAGTTCTACTCACTGTGACTACTATCCAGGATACCTAGGAGTACCTCATCCCCTATGTACAGAGGCATTGATGTACCATAGAATTAATTGTAATTGTATTTTTTATAATGTATGTTCACTTTTGAGATTGATATTGAAATACAAATTTCACATTAAAATTTCAGCAAATTTTTGATTGCTAACCTATGGTGATCGGACTCAGTACGGCTTCTGTTGACCTGAGAGAGAAGCCTTGCAAGCTGTGGAGCTCTGGAAGGTTGTAGCTAGCCTCGACTCCAGCCCCACCTGGTATTTACTGTTAGCGCGTGGGTGGACAATTAATTTATTATTTACAGTATTTTATCTCATTGAACGTTAAAACAGTTATTGTGATAAAGAACAGAAAAAAGAAAAAGAAGAGGCTACCTCTCTGTATATACTGTAGACAGAGACAGCTAAGTAAAACATCAGCTCTGTAGATTTATTCATTAACTTGAGGCTCGGATCGGATACACACTCAGGCGACAAGTTAATCTCATAAGAAATTAGTTAAACCTGTGGGTAAAAAATAAATGTGGATAAGTACAGTGGCTGTGACGTAACATAATGTGAGGACTACTTATTGATTTACACAATAGATTTACCATTGAAAGCACTATCCATTAATACACACTCAAGCAACAAGTCCGGATACACACTCAAGCAACAAGTCCCTCGGATTGTAAACACATTCAGGCCACACAGTTCTCGGATCAGATACCACGTACTTACTCTGTGACCAATTTTCGGCAAATGTCACAACAATACTTCCTTCCAGATCTCAGAGAGAATGGCACTGAACGTCGAACAGACACACCAACACTTTGAAGATGGCTTCACTCAGAAACAAGAGGAGAAATCACCATCACAACACTTCTTTCAGAGAGAGGTGCACTGGTCCTGTCAAGCTTCACATCAATCAAGAAAGGGAGTGTCTGGAAAGCAGATGGACTTGCTCTGGGACTTGCCATAGCCGGTACCCACATAAACACCAGCGTACAGACACTTCAACCCCTCCAGCTGCTTGTCTTTCAAGACTAGACCTGGTTTTCCAACACAGGATAACACGTACGCGAGAGCAGAAGAGAAGGTAGCAGCCATTACACAACTTGGACTAGATTTCTTTTTTCAATGACATCATTATAAATGAAACGGATATCAATGTTTTACAAACTAATGCGGAATAAGAATACTGATAAATATACTGCAATTCCCAGATTCTGGGTAATTCTGGCGCATGCGTAAACAGTGTATACCAGGCCGCCTTTCTCAGCGGCTTGGAATCGAGGCTAGGTTGTAGCTCACCACAAATTAATTAAGAGTAGAGTAATGTGCTTCAAAGCGTCAACCGCGGCTATTCGGTTAACAGGGGAATTAGGATGCTCTACATTACATATCTGAAATACCATCTTAAAACTCCCTCCTCCCTTATCTCCTCCCAACTTGACCCAGATCTCGTCAGCAGGTATCTTCCCTTCATGCCAAGTAAGCCGGTGCACTCTAAAAAGAATGAAATGTTTGCACAGTCTCTTAATTGGTTAATCGCGTACCTTCTCTCATCATCATCATTGGATCTTCTCCCAGAGATGTGGTGTATAACACATGGGAACATTCTTAATTTCCACAGTGTCCTTGACTGGAAATGTGAAGGGAACAAGTTGACACTTAAGATTATCTATTCCTATGAGTTAGCTTCAGCCCGCATCTTCTTCTCAGACGCTATTTTTACACTGGACCCTAACATTCTAGGAGGAAAAATTAAAAGAGGTAAGTCATAATACATAATATAATATCTTTTCATGGTCCACAGCTTGTTCCTGGGAATCATGAGAACAGACAGTCACAAGATCTGTTTGGTAGTCAGGTAGATCAGAGTAAAACATAAAACATTGTTCTACAATTTGTTTTATATATATAGAGTTAGACAGTTGAAGAAAACTATGATGTGCAACGTCTTAATAGTATCTAGACATCCCTTTGAGCCCAGCAGCACTGGAAAGTGATCATAACCACAATGTCTGATTTATTGATCGAGATACCTTTACCAGTTTAACTGCAGAGCCTGATAGGAGTTTGAGCTTCATTTTTGGTCTGCAGCTAGCTAAAGAGTTCCGCTATAGTCCTCAGTTTTTACATTTTCACAGGAGTCCTTACTGGTGAGAATATCAGCACTGTCCGAACTTACGTTGTTTTTGTCCGGCAGTGTTTTCTTTCAGCTGTAAAACAAACAATTTTCACAGTATAGCTACACAATTTGGAGAATAGATAGCATAAGACTAGATAGCATAAGACATTAGCGTCTTTGAATTGTGTCTGTATCTTTTGTAGATATCGGTGTCCGACATAATTATAATGACGTCCGGTGATTGATACTTTACTCTAGCGCATGCTAGTCGTATATGCTACATGCATTGCATTATCACTCTTCTGGTTTTTTTATTATCATGTCACCAGCCGAGGGTTTGCACTTTAGTGCTCTAGTTTGTCTGTTTGTTTGTAACAATAATATCTACTCACCTAGATGCCATAGCACTGCGTTTACAGCATAGATAGTCTTCACACAACAATATCTTGGTTTAAATAGTGGCAGATTTTGATGTTAAAGCTCTTTTGAACAAAAGCTAAGAATTAAGCTTAAATTTGCCACGTGGCCAGGTACGGGATCACTTCAGCTGAAAATACGTAGTTCAAGGCTTGATTACGTATTTTCAGCTGAAGTGATCCAGTACCAGGAACAATTGAATAGGGTCAAGAAAGTAGAATTGTGACTGCACTGGTTGTTGACTGACTCTGGATACTATACTCCAGCCTAGAAGGAGCCATACTTCTCTTAGTCTAAGACTCCAGGCTTCTTTGCTGTGATCCCAGTCCATAGTGCATGTCTCATGCATGTGCGTTGTTGGTTTAGTTTTATTGCTCTTGAGTTGCTGTGCTAGCGCATGCTAGTCATACATGCTACATGCATTGCATTATCACTCTTCTGCACTCTTCTGGTTTCTTTATTATCATGTCACCAGCCGAGGGTTTGCACTTTAGTGCTCTAGCTCCCAGATTTTTAGAGAGTACGTTGCTAAGTATAAATATACATTCTCAAATGTGTGACGTCAAGCAGCGTCTGGCATAACATGGCCAGACAAAGACTTGTACTATCATCGCTGCACTCTCTCATTTCATCCAAAACACAAACCCTCATTTCAAATCAATAGTTGTGAGTTTAACAATCACATAACAAAATTCTTATGAGTCGTACGATAAAATAGAAGCTAGACTTTTCTCAGCATCTTTCACACTGATCTGCTTCCGCATAGCGTAGTCATTCACCTGAGGATGTGGTAAAAATAGGCAATATAGCAAAGCGAATGTGCTTCAGGACTACCATATAATTATATGCAATGAGAATGTGCTTCACGACTACTTCCCGACTCAGGAGCTCACAAAAACATTTACGATGTGAGGATTGGCCATGTAACACGGGAAATAGGGACCTGAGATATTCGCAACGTGACCAAAATACCACTGGTCCTAAAGTGTGGACATAGTTTATGGCTTCTCTCAACCAGCTACCAATAACCGCAAGGCCCCAGCTGAGCATCACAGTGATCACATGGAAAACTTGAAAAACAAAATGGCGCAGAAATCAACTGTGCAGTAAGCAAACGAATATTGTACTAGAAGCCTAAACAGCATACTTTGTACAATTCTAATTATGTAACTGAGATAATATATATGTAGATAGTTTTCATTTTGTCTTTTCCCAGCTTTAGCCATGTGTTTGGAGCTATGTGCACGCTATAGGTACCAGCACACGCGCATTGGGCTGCTCTTTCACGTGGTATTTTTAATATCTTGCCTCGAGGTACTCTTCGTGCAGTACTGTCGAAAGAAAAGTGACCGTTTGATAATACACACACACAATCTTACACTGATTGTACATGTAGCCTGTAGAGCATAAAAATAATCGTCTAAAAATCTGCAAATAAAGAGAGACCATTCTCAAATCCTCAAAATGGAAAAGATTGAAGAAACTAATGTCGTCACGTGGGTTATATTTTGCCTTTATAAATTGGTGGGTCACCCACCTCCGCTTACCGCCAACTAATACCGCGAGCGGTATATCTTGTGATTGTTATCGCTGGCGGCGAACCGCGGCGGTTCATGAAGGCAACCACTCATAACCGCTCGCAGATAAGTGAGGCGGTAGCTCTTTACCGCTCGTTACCGCTCGCAGTATTTTCGGGTGGGTAAAGGAGTCAATATTCATTTACCGCTCACGGCATATGAGGGCGGCAAGCAGAGGCGGGTGACCCCTATCGGCCACCATACTTACCGCTTGCGGTAGGAGGAAACATTCATTTACCGCTCGCTGGTAGAGAAGGCAGCGACCCTTTACCATATGAGGGCGGCAAGCGGAGGCGGGTGACCCTTTGAAGTACTTCTAAATCATTAGCTTGCTTTTTCAACTGCATGTTTTGTGGTGTTGGTTTGACAGTCACACCCAGACTCCGCATGTATGGGAGTGGTCCCGCCTTTCCTTGAGCTATCCACAAGTCAGGAAATTAAAGGGACCGAAACTTATGGACTGGCAATGACGGGTTTGGTGCTCATCTGAAGACCGGAAAAAATATACTATAATGAATAAAACTGTCAATTGAATGTCCTTCATTAAAATCAAATGTGCATTCCGATTGAGTCAGCCTCAGCGGACGAGGTTCCATCCAACCCAGTTAGCCTTGTGCTTGCTACCCCCTTTCCAAAAACACGATAATAATACAATACGAGTACTTTTTCTCAGCATTAATAACACAGCATAAAGACAAAATTAAACCAATTTTGTTGAACTGCACTACATTTAACAAATAACATGATATGTGGATTGCCTCACACGAGATCAACTCCCACGAAATCAATTCTTACCAGATCAACTTTGCATGAGGTCAACTCTCAATAGATCAACTGTCACAGAATCAACTTTTCAAATGATCAACTTCATAGGATCAACTCAAACAATAAAGAACAAGAATTGAAATATAAAAGAGTCCAGTTAAGACGCTTGATGCGCTGATAAATTACGCATTGAGAGTCATACCTTCCCCTTTTCCTTCTGCGTCTAGCTCCAGACATGTAGCTCTGAATCTTCGCTTTGGTCTCCTCTCTCTGCATGTATTCAATCCATTTAGGTGAGGGTTGCTTTTTTCATCCTAGAACCTACTTTTATCTCTGGCCCTCTTCCTCATTCCTGCAATGGCAACTTGAGTGGTGAACTCAGCTGGATGGGTGGGTGATCATGCTCGTTCCTTACAACCACACTCAAACCCTCTGAAGTGGCTCTTGCTGGGCAACCAGCCTTACGGTTTTTGCACCTCCAGAATTGAAATCATTTTCGTCTCTTATTTTTGTATGCTTAACTCAGTTTGTCTTGATGAATTGAAATAAGAATTGATTTTAGTTGATTTCAGGAGTTGAGTTGAAATCATTTTCATCTCTTATTTTTGTATGCTTAACTCAGTTTGTCTTGATGAATTGAAATAAGAATTGATTTTAGTTGATTTCAGGAGTTGAGTTGAAATCATTTTCGTCTCTTATTTTTGTATGCTTAACTCAGTTTGTCTTGATGAATTGAAATAAGAATTGATTTTAGTTGATTTCAGGAGTTGAGTTGACTCTTGATTCTATGAGAGTTGATCTACTGAGAAAAGTTGATCTGGTAAGAATTGATCTCGTGAAAGTTAATCTCGTGTGCACACACCGATATTTGATGTGAAAATAGTGTGTATTCTTAGAAAACAGTCATCTTCTTGTGTGAATTTTTGGAATTATACGTGAGTCAGAGCATAGATAAACGAAAGAAAGGGATAGGCAACGCCCAGCACTTTCGTTGGATGAGGCGAGCTGCTAAAAATGGGCATGTAATGAGCAAAAAGGGGTGTGTGCACTCAAAATGTCAGTAAAGATATTAATAGTTTGTGTATTATAGCAAACTGTGCTCTTGAGGAGATAGGGTATTAATCTTTTAGAGCTACTACATGCAAAGTGATGAGAAAGTGAGCTCCAAAGGGGGTGTCAGTACAGTCTACAAACCATAACAGGTCTGTTCCCAAGTCCTTCAAATGCCATCTCTTTGATCACACAATACAGATAAAAATAATTGTGTTCCACTTTCTAATATCTAAACTGTGTCTTAGAGCACTTCAAACTAGATTACCATGTACAGTAAGAGCAGGAGAGGTACGCAAACTTTCTGGACTTCGGACAAACGTTTCATGGTGCTGCTACTACTTCACTGCATTGAGGGCTAAATATGCTTTGTTCCATGCAGTTATAATTAATTCTGTGAAACGTACATGTTATGAAATTATTTCATATTGGAGATAGAGGTACATAAACTGACAAATTGGTGTTTTCACACAAATCAAGCTGAACTAACATAGCAGCTGTAGCTGTATTTGTGCATGATGCCTGATTGCTTTGAATTTCTTTTTTAGGCCCCCTACGATAAAAATAAGCAGACATAGGGATCATCGTGTACTTTCTTGAGCGCAACTCGCCTCCAACCAGAGGGTGTGACGTCACACACTGCATTTACCTAGCATCACGTGGGACGTTTTTCTTTCGTATATCTATGGTCAGAGCAAGGTTTCAGTGGACCCGACTTGCACCCAAAACTTACTTTTTATTTCCAATCTACCGAACGCACACACACACACACACACCGTATACCGCATGCGCACCAAGGCATATTATGTTTACCAAAAATGGACATTGTTGCCTATCAGACACCTAAAATTATTCCAAGCATAGGGCCTAACAAAGACTGGCCATAATTTTATCCACAACATTGTAACTGTGTAATGGCCATTCTTAATTTCTGCTGTTGCTCCGGTTTCAATTGACCATCATGCAATGATTATATAATAGTTAGATACTGTTTAGGAGGTATCTATGGGAATTATAAGCCCAAAGGCCTGCTGTAGTATCCCAAGCAAAGCGAGGGTACTACGAGTGCCTGTGGGCTCATAGATACCTCCTAAACAGTATCTAACGAGTTTAGTTACTAGGTTCATTTCAAAAACTAACCGAAAGAATGGACACGGACGAAGACCTAGGCCTAGACAAGCTCTTTTCTGAAGAAGTACTCGGCATAATAATGACCGAGCCCATAGACCCCGCCCTCTACGACATAAATGTGGAGGCGGAGCTGGCTACTCTTTCTACAGAACAAAGAAAGGAGGAGGAGCTGGACGAGCCAACAGAACTGCATAATCTTCTCTACCTAACTCAAAGCGAAAGAAGCTTTCTTCAAGCAGTGCCTCTACCTCCAAGCAAGTGCGTGGATTTGCACCTCAGTAAAAAAAATGAGATGGAAAAATTGAAGGAGAGTGCTATTCCTAATAGCACAACTTCAGATACAAAGTACTGCTTCAAGCTATGGAATGACTGGTGTGAGTACCGATTAAAGTGCCATGGGGATGTTATTCCACTATTGAGTGACCTGAAATCCAAGGAACTATCCTGAAATGCTTAATTTTTCAGATTCGGAAGAACGATGGCTCAGAATTTCCCCCTGACACACTGCACCACATTGTGAGTGGCATACAGAGGTATTTGCGATGGAATGGAAATCCCGGGATTGACCTGTTCAAGGATGCTTGTTTTGCTGACTTTCGAATGTGCCTAGACTCCGAAATGAAGCGCTTGCAGAGAGCTGAACCTCTAACAGAAGAAGAAGAACTTCTATGGAACAAAGGTCTTCGCACTGGTTGATACGGTACTTTTTATGAATGGTGTCTACTTTGCTCTACGAAGTGGTGGCGAACATCGTCAATTGAGGTCAGAACCATGCCAAATTCAAGTAATTGAAGTTGAAGGACAGCGGTCGTATTTGAAATACACAGAAGACATATCTAAAAATCGACCAGGAGGCTTGAAAGGCAGGAAACTCAAGCCAAAAATAGTGTCTCACTACAACAATCCCGAAAACCCTGAAAGATGCTTCGTTCGGCTATTCAAGCTTTACCAACAGCTCCTGCCAAAAGATTGTCCTAAAAATTCATTTTACTTTCGAGCCTTGAAAAACCCAACACCTACTAGACCAAACAGTGGCTCGATTATGCTCTGCAGCTAGTATTAAGGGGTACTGAACGAATCATTCTCTCCGTGCAACTGCTGCTACTAGACTCTACAACGCTGGAGTGGACGAACAAATAATAATGGAAACAACCGGACACCGAAACTTGGAAGGAGTTCGCAGCTACAAGATAACTTCTGAGTGTCAAGAAGTCAGTTTCAGACTTCCTCAACGTAAAGCCAATTAACATACTGGCACATACTGATCACTCACAGATGGCAGAACTCGCAAACCAACTGCTGTCAATTTATGCCTCCAAAGTTTAACTTTAGTACCTGCAACGTTACCATCAATCTCTCATCCAACGTATTAACAGCGACTGAACATTATAATTTTATGTCATTACCAAAAACAGAACAGTTACTTCTCATTGTTTTTTATAAAAAACATGTTTGAAAAACACAAAATAATGAATGGTTGTTGTGAACATGAAAATTACAGGTTTATATGAGAATTTACAGGTTAATATGGGAAATATAAACCCTGTACTGACCAATCAGATTGCTGGATTCTGGGCTACTAGTAACTAAACTACAATAATAGCTCAGAGCTTGTAATCCAATGAAGTGGTCTGACATCAGCTGGAAGATTTTAGCGTCTACGACTGACTGGAGGGTGACTCGAAGAGACGTAAACAACGTACAGCAACAAATATCCGTTCTACAAAAACAGCTAGAAATATTACAAGGGAAAACTTTTCAAGCGGCCCTGCCCCTTTATTGACTATACGTGAGGGAGATTGGAGCATCTATCTCTCAATAATTATAAAGGAAGCAATACCGGCCAGTCTTGATGTCTCCTTCATTGGAGAGGTACTTCTTGGCAACCCCGAGTCTCCACTAAGAATATAGCGGCAGAAACACCATGACCCGGAGACTGGAGATCTGATCAACTACCACACTCAACTCAGGAGCTGATATCAAACAAAAACGATAGAAACAGGTAACAAAGGCTCTTGCCATAGCCGGTAGGGAAGCAGTCTTTGCCTTAGATGCAGCACCTTCAACACCTAAACTTGTTTGCACAGCTATAATAATACATGTACATGTATATCTATCTCTCTACATTTGTACATGTCTCTAGCTCTGTCTCCATTGACCGGTATTACGATAATTATAACGGCTATAAGAATTACTGTTATACATACGTGTTAATTTGTCATAACACGTTACTATATCGTTTTTTTACTGACAATTAACCTCAATTGCTTTCCAAAGCCCCCCGGTTTGATTAGCGCATGCGCTGGATAAGTGCAGCCTGGGATTGAGGCTACGATGATCCTAGACCTTCATCTACACCAAACCTTGCATACGATTCACGGTTGTACTGCAGGTTGTTTTCGTATGGTAGAAATTTTGTATTTAGAGCATTAATACGAAAATAAAAACTGCGAAATTGAGTAGTTATTTTGGCTATTTTGCATTAAAGGAAAATTACCCGCTATATAAAATACGTTTTCTTACTTGATCTGAGCATATCTTCCCAACAGAAAAATATTTTGCTTTAGAATGGCTGAAACACAGGGCACACACTGATGCAGCAGGTTTCATTGCAAGGCTATCAGTGAGGGTAATTCCAGTGTGACGTTCGACATCCATCAATTTCCACATGGCCAACTTCTCCGTGTGGTCAGGTTGGCAAGGATAACCAGGAGCTGGACGAATTCCCTGTATTTGTAAACACATCACTATAATGACGTAACCATAATCACGCACAACAGGTGACTGTAACCGAAACTGTAACCGAATACTTATATACCTGATACTTAATCCCATGCAATTCAGATGGCTTCAATTTCTCATCACTGCTGTACCCCCACAATAATTTCCTCATAACTTCATGCAGTTCTTCAGCGTATGCCTGCAATTATACGTAGGTGAGCGATTTCGTCTACAACGGCACTAAAGATTACTAAACACAAAACATGAACACACTCACCTCAGCAAGCCGATCAGCAAGTGATTTCACCAGAATAGCATTGTAGTCATCGTTCTCCTCCTGGAACCTGAGAAAATGCAACCAGAACCATTGTGTATTCTGAGTCTGCTCACCTGGCTGCCATAGCACCGCCTCCACACAGCAATTAATAATGACAAGTTTTGTTGTCAAATAAAAGCTTAACCTTCGCGTTGGTTATATATACAGCTAGAGAGTTGTAATTAGAGGCACTCACATGCGCACATAGAGCTAGCTAAATATACAAATGTACCGCGGCTTTAATTAGAGGGACTTTATTACACATTACAGCCACCTGGAGTGCTAGCTCTACTGTGAGCCTACTCAGGTCTCAGCCTAACACTCCAGGCCTCTCTGCCCGGGACTCCCAGTGCATGCACATGTAGGTGCCCTATTAGTATCTAGGCTTCTTTGTTGACTCTGCTACTGCTGTTTTCAGCCTTATCATACATAGCGTTCAAATCTGGTTTACCTCTAGTTTCATTGCCCTAGCTCTTCTAGTTGCTTTTAGGTTAATACAAGTATGATTGTGAGATGTAAAATCGGTGAGGGTTTAGTTAGCACTTCAGTACTTTATACAGTGCAAAAACCAAAAGAGAGTAGACTTTTTTTTTTACACATTATTCACAGTTTGTTGCATTAGGTGATATGTCTATTTGAGTGCAGGTACTGAAAATTCAACTATTGGCACTTCCATTGGACCACCACCTGTTATATCATATAACATCATCAATATAAAATGGCTGTCTGAATAATTTATGTGTACTTGCAAATAATTATGTTAGGAATAGAAGTAGCTTATTTTTTATCTGAAATTTGTTGTTGAAACTTGAGTATATAATTATTGCTCATCTTTTGAGCTTCAACGGAAGTCTGGGCTACTAGTAACTTTTGAGAAATACTGCATTTTGGTGGCTACTATATTAGGAATATAATTATACAACTTTCGATTTTATGCTAGTCAAGGTCTGTTTTTTAAGGAGCATGTACTACAATTCATTTGTATTAACTTACAAGAGCTAGACAAGTCTCTTCTTTGCTAGAGCAGCCCTTCTTGGCAAAAATGGTGATCAATTTTGCTCCTTTTGCAATGATATTCATTGATTTGTGACATCAAAAATCATCTTGTTGTTATTTGCTACATCCAAAGCTGATGTGATGTCTACTTGCAACTACACAGTTGGTATCGGTTATTATGTGTCACAGGGGCGTGACAATTGAGCTTACTACGTGGCCAAATCATCAAAAAGGTCATGAAAATCACAAAGAAGAGACTATCCTAACTCCTGTAAGTTAGTACACTATGAAAAGTACACTATTGTAGTAGATGCTGCTCAAGAATCAGGCCATAAACTCAAAAGTTGAATTCCTAACATAATTATTTTCCACCAAGAAACAATAAAATACAGTATTTCTCAGAACTTACTAGTAGCCCAGACTTCCATTCAAGCTTAAAAGTTGAACAGTATTCAAGTTCATACACAAGATCTTACTTCAAAGAAATAAGCTACTTCTATTCCTAACGGATTTTCAGAGGTACAAATCTTCAGACAGCCATTTTTATATTGATGATGCATTATGATGTAACAAGTGGTGGTCCGATGGAAGCGCCAATAGTTGAACTTTCAGTACCTGCCCTCAAATAGATCATATCACTTTTACTTTAGAAGATATGTAATAAAAATGTGCACCAAAAAAATAAATTCTACTCTCTTTGGTTGTTGCACTGTACAGTTTATAATGGGTAATCTCTAAAGTGCACACCTAATAAACATACTCACCTCTGGCAAAGCTCAGTGCATCCAAAACCGGCTGACACAGCGAACAATCCTACATAGTCAATTTTTCCACTCTCTTTAGGGGCAATGAAATCCGAAATGCACATACTGGAATCTTCTTTCTCTTTCTGCACCTAAAACCAACAAAAAATATACTCGCTATACGGTTCGAGGTTGCCCACTAACAGTAAGGCCAGACCAGACCCCATCCGAATATATGAAATTTACGGATTAACGAATGTCATTACCGTATATCTTCTAATTTATCGGACACTTCTAATTACCCCGGACACTCTTTTGGGCAATTTTCGTTGTTCTAATACAACGGACACTCCAGTGCTTTAATATTACATTTGTTCTAAATATCCGGACAATACTTTGAAAAGTTGAGTTACATTCACCATTCACAGACGGCAAGTAAGACAAGACTTAGAGTGCTGCAGTTAGATAGCTTTGAGTAGCTAGTTTTAGATAGCTAGTGCAACTATTCAGTCGCACACTAGTCTATTAAACTTAGCTAGCTCGCATGCAGCTGCTTGCTTGTTCTAATTATTCCGGACACTTCGCATGCTGTATAAAAATCTGTTCCAATTATACCCGGACAATTTCCAAAATAATTATTTTTTGCTGTCCGATAAATTAGAAGATATACGGTAATTGATTATGAATATCATTAACGAAGACACTTGTGTACATGTATTATGATATGTGTGGCCAGAAGGGAAGCTGCTAGCTAGAATAGTCTGTTATTTCAACTTTCTCTCCAATACAATGAGTCTTGTGAGCTCTCTTCGTTTTCTTTGCAGCGGCCATTGTATTGAGCAGTTTATTATTGCTGATTCAGCAAAGCAAGTTAGTATGCGCATGCGCAGTGGTCTATTCTACTGACAGCCTTTCCTCTTTTTCATTTTGCCCGGATTTGTGAGGTTTCAGACTAAAGGGGTCCGGATTAGCGAGGTTCTATTGTAGTAGTATTACAATGTAACTACCGTGTGTTCTATTTATCGGACAGCAAAAACTAATTATTTTGGAAATTGTTCGGGTATATAATTGGAACAGATTTTTATAGAGCATGCGAGGTGTCCGGAATAATTAGAAGCTGCATGCGAGCTAGCTACATGTAAGTTTAATAAAACAGTGTGCCACTGAATAGTTGCACTAGCTATCTAAAACTAGCTACTCAAGGCTATCTAACTGCAGCACTCTAAGTTTTACTTGCCGTCTATGAATGTAACTCGGTATTGTCCAGATATTTGTAATATTAAAGCATTGGAGTGTCCGTTGTATTAGAACAACGGAAATTGCCCAAAAGAGTGTCCGGGGTAATTAGAAGTGTCCGATAAATTAGAAGATAATTATACGTATACAACTACACTTAATTTTACAACTAAAGCCTTTCATCTTTGGTGCAACAATGGTACAAAGATGTAAGGCTTCAGTTGCAACCATGGTTACAAACAATTATTATATTACACCTGTTGACGGAGGCCATGGAGTCTACATATCTCGCCACTACCGTCACTGCTCAAAATAATGATGTCATCATTTTCAGAATAAGCTGGGAACAGTCCAACAATTCCTCTAGCCTGTAACAACCGTTTTTCCTTGATCTTGGTGAGAAGGTTTTGGGCGTCATCAAACAACTTCTTTGCTTCTTCACCTGGATCAAAAGGTACATGCAGATTCCTATAATTATAAGCAAAATAGAAAGGGCAAGAAATGTTCGTGGGGTGCAAAATTTAGCGTTTTTCGAGGGCAAAAATGTTAACTGGGATAAACTCCCACACACTGGTATTTAACATGCAAAGGTATTGATAGGTATGCATGGTTTCCTGGCATTGAACGCGAATATTAGAATCCACGAACATTTCTGCTTAGGGCTAAGGAGCCAAATAGCGCATCCGCGAAAATTTCCCCGCTATAAGGTATATAGGAAAACATACCAACATCCTTGTCAGCAAATATCTTAGGGTACCCTCTGTTCGGATATTTCCCTCGAAGCTGCCAAACATCAAAGAATGGCTTCCAGTCAATGAAGGAAATCAAATCATTTAAATCTTTGTCTTTGTAGACAGTAACTCCGATGTTGATAGGTTTAACTGTGGTGAACAACTGTGAACAAAGAAATGCAGGTACATACCTTCACCTGGAACATAACTGCTCCAATCAATGGTATACTTCCTCGAACGTGCAACATCCAATGCCAAGTACTTCCTCACCTGAAAATGTAACCCGACAGCCGACATAGTACTTTCATATAACAGACTTCAAACTTGCATACCAACCTTCATGGACTCATAATGCTCTTCCCTGATCTGTTCATACTCTTCACAAATATCGTCAACGAAGTCTTCCTTATTGCTGCTATCAAGCAATGCAGACACCTGCATGGTACAAGCAATTACACAACAAAATAAACTGCCAATAGTCCTGAAATGTTGGTTGCTCTTCGAACGCCCACTGATTATAGTTTCCGCAGTAAAATTGTGGTGAGCTGGCACACCCTTTTACATTGAAGTCATTATCCAAGGCGAATGAGCTTTGTTTGTTTGTATGTTTGTGACATCTGAGCCTGCTCACCTGGCTGCCATAGCACTGCGTTTACTGCCTCCATACAACAAGGTATTAGTTTTGCTAGTAGCAGATTTCGATATAATCCCTTAGTTGTCGTAGAAAAGCGAGAAAAAAAGCAAAGAAGCTTGAACTTGCACGTTGACCAGCTCTACACGCGACCTTTATTCAAGGTAGATCTACACATTTGCAGCTGAAGTGATCCTTTATACCAGTCTCTATTAAACATGGATTTGTTGCTTTTTTACTAATAATGACTGGTTTTATTTATTGATGCCAACAGCCGAGGGTTAGCACTTCAGTGCTCTAGTTGTAAAATCAATGTCAGGTAACCGCTATGCATAGGGCTGGGATCAGATATTAGTGGTCAGCCCATTTGCGATGAAAGAAAGTTTGTGAAATATTGAAATAAGAGCTACACAATGGTTTTTGTCCCAGAGTCTTTGTCAACTGTAAGTGAGATAACTGGTCTTGAAGGTACCTACTATATACACAGTAAGTGCAGTAGTAGTAGATCTACATGTAAGAGGTAAACTGGAATATCTTGCCTACATACCGTAGAAACTGGACTATTAGCGCATGCACTTTTAGGGTCAATAGCAGAGCTCTATATGCTTATATTTGAGAATGCGCCTATAATGCAGTCATTTCGAGCCCCACCTAGCAACCGGATGTCTCTGTGATGAGAGCTGACTAGCAAGCTGGCTAGAAAGTGAGCAAGCAATGCAAGCAGGCAACCCTAACTGGATCTATATCATATAATTATTATGTTACAGTTCATTTTACAGTTCATTTACATCATCATATCAACTGACCAGGAAGTTGGAATAAAAGGGCCCTCATCCATGTCTCACATTCTCTCGGCATGATCAGACAAGGTAACAGCATGCCCAAAGAGTCTTTACAGATGGATAACACCAGCTATATAGCTATCATGCACTGTACAAGCTAACTAGCTCATAGAAAAACAAAATTAGCTGAATCCATTCTACCTTCGCATAATATGCCTTGAGGCGTAGCCGCACGAGGGATACGGTTAAGCTGACTGTGTGTGTGTGTATGTGTGTGTCTGTCTGTGTGTCTGTTCCAGCTGTAACTGCGCAACGGTTGCAATGCGACGAAAGCTGGCGCTAGTTTGACTCACATTGAAGGTTGTTGCAGTCTCTTTAGAATCTTTCATAGAATCATCTGTTCGCACAAAGTTTCTATTCAACATATGAGTTAGCCTTGCACTAAAGGGCTAGCTTTTTGTTAGCTACAAGAGTCAAAAAATATCTGTTAAAACAGCTAGCATTAGTAGCCATTTGTGAAATTGATCTCTTTGGACACACCCTTTAATTATTCCTGCGGATGTAATGCGCATGCACGCTCATTCCCCACGTGTGAGAAAATAATATCCATAATCCAGATTCTCCTGGCAGAGTCACTTTTTCTTGAGTGCCAGGTAAGCCACAAAACACTACCATAATTATAACAATATAGATAACAATATGTATGTACACAAGTCTTTTCTTCTCAATAGATATCTTACACTGAACTGATCTTGGAAGAATCAATTTTCTTCTTTCTTGAGGTCCTGGTAAGCCACATAATACGATGCATGTAAATAAGTCTTTTCTCCTCAGTGAGTTTATATAGATAGGCTAACTTTAATGTAAAATTCATTATAGAAACTACTATAACACTAATACTTTTTGAGCGAAAGCATAACATGGCGAGAGGCATTAGCAAGCGCACACTAGCGCTAATAATCTAGTTTCTACAGTAGTAGGAAGAATTGTGTAGATAAGATGTTCCATGATCCTTGAGCATTAATGAATTGTGTAGATGAGATGTTCCAACATCCATGAGCATTAGTTTACCTCTTAGATATACTACTACTGCACTATCAGAGGAGATATGACAGGCGCAGTGCAGCTCAGGCAATTAGCCTTTGATTGAGCAATAATTATTGGCCCACACAACGTCCACGTCATATGTTTTTGCTAAGTGTAATCAGAGGCTTATTACTTGAGCTGTACGTCGGACCTCCTCTGCTGCACTATACTGCATTTACTGTGTATATAGTAGGTGTCTTGGGTGTGTAAGCTCAGCACAATTATACTGCGGAAGCTATACCGGAAGTAATTAGTGGGCGTTCGAAAAGCAGTAAAAATTCCAGGCTACTATTACCTTAATGTTACTATTATAGACGGGTAGTAATTTTAGCGTTTTCTGTTTTTAATTGCGTTTTATTAGCGTGTACTTAATTTAGCGTTAATTACAAATGCGCTAAAATTAGTACAATGCAACAACCAAAGAGAGTAGATTTTTTTTTACAGTTTGTTGCATATCTTTTGAAATTTAGGTGATATGATCTATTTGAGTGCAGGTACTGAAAGTTCAACTATTGGCGCTTCCATTGGACCACCACCTATTACATCATAATATTATGTCATCATAAATATAAATGGCTGTCTGAAGATGTGTACCTTCAAAAATATTTTAGGAATAGAAGTAGCTTATTTGATCTGAAATTTGTTGTCCATGTACCTGATTATAATTATTGCTGAACTTTTGAGCTTCAATGGAAGTCTGGGCTACTAGTAAGTTCTGAGAAATACTGCATTTTGTTGTTTTTTGGTGGCAAATATGTAATAGGAATACAACTTTCAATTTTATGCTTTGATTTTTGAGAAGCATGTACTACAATAGTGTAAAATTCATTTGCACTAATTTACAGGAGCTAGCTAGTCTCTTCTTTGCTAGAGCAACCCCATTCTTGTCAAAAAATACGCTGATTTTGCTCAGTTTTACTTTTGCTGACGTATGCAATGATATTCATTGATTTGCGACATCACAAATCATCTTGTTGTTATTTGCTACATACAAAGTACTACGTAGCCAAATCGTCATAAAAATCACTGTTTTTGATAAGATGGGGCCGCTCTAGCAAAGAAGAGGCTAGCCTAACTCCTGAAAGTTAGTTCAGATGAAAAGTACACTATTGTTGAGTACATGCTGCACAAAAATCAGACCTTAACTATTATAAAATCGAAAGTTGTATTCCTAACATATTTGCCACCAAAAAACAACAAAATGCAGTATTTCTCAGAACATACTAGTAGCCCAGACTTCCGCTGAAGTTTAAAATTTTAACCATAATTATACGTAGGTACATGCACAACAAATTTCAGATCTTAACTCAAACAAAATTAATAAGCTACTTCTATTCCTAACATATTTTCGATAGTACACATCTTCAGACAGCCATTTTATATTGATGATGTCATGTGATGTAACAGGTGGTGGTCCAATGGAAGTGCCAATAGTTGAACTTTTAGTACCTGCACTCAAATATATCATATCACTTTTATAGAAGATATGCCACAAAATGTAAAAAATGTGTACCGAAAAAATTCTACTCTGTTTAGAGTTGTTGCACTGTTTTTATAATAGTAACAATAAGGTATAGCTAGCTACCATGGCTTACTGCAGCCTTAAATTGTACACTGCGTCAGACATTTACTTGCACGTAGATCAACCTACCACAACCACACTCTTTGAAGCGTCAACCACATGAATTGTTGGCTGTTTGTACTTTGGAGCAATTTTGACAGCTGTATGTTTCCTAAAGATAAACACTGGTTAACTTCCATAATTACACTTTGTTTATGTGATGCATATGTGGCAGTACCTAGCCCTTAAAAGTGGGCACCCTCGAATCCCTTAATTACATTGTTGAATCAAGCTTCAAAACGATACCGGAGATATATGTACGAGGGAAAGGTATTTTTGAGAAATAGATGCTCCAAGTTCAATGAAATATTGAGCTCAAGCTCATTCAATTACCGTATAGCACGAAATTTTCGACGCTCTTATATTTGATGGAATGGTTTATAAAAGAATTTCGTTGTATAATCTTGCTTATTCAATAACCGTATATAGCACGAAATTTTTGACACTCTTATGTTTCGTGGAATGGCTTCTAAAAGCATTTCGTTGTATAATGTATGTGGGTTGACTGGTTACCGGAAGCCATGTCTTTAATCTTTACACATTACAGCAGATAATTCTAATTAAAAAACAATTTTCGTGGCCTTAATTTTCGTGAAAACAGCGAACATTTCGTGCTGTACGTACGGTATTGATTTCCAGGCACTTCCATATAATTATGCTGATTTACTTTCATAAAAAAAAATATTCTGGGAAAGATAGGCTAGCTACAATGTAATACGGTAGTGGGAAATCGGTTAGAGTAATAGAACACTAACCTTAACAGCTAAGGTCTCAGACTTCATAAGAAAATTGTTGAATGGTTTAGTTTTCCTGGTTATCCTTTATGAGTCTAATATAGTATGTTCACAGTGTATATAATTTACTGGTTTTCAGGTATACTTTTGGTTAGAGTAATAACTTCATAGCTTAGCTTTCAAATTTCTGTAGTAAGTCGACCGATTAATGGGCTACATTTTGATACCAAGAACATCCTCTATGCTTAGCTGAGATAACACTGAAAAACTACAACATCAGCAGCTGCTAACCACAAACCAATGCCACTTTAATCAACCACAAGCTTCATTAAGAGTGGGCGTACAGTTATTGTACACCCACGTGGGTATGTGGTTAATTAAAGCGGCTTAAACTATTCTTACAGACTACAGACTATACCTTACACAATACATTTTGAGTGAAAGCAAAACATGGCGAGAGGCATGTTAAAACTTCGTTGTCAAATATAAGCGATTAACCCTTTCCCGGCTTTAGCCGTCATATGACGGCAGCGGTAGTGATAATTTTCAAAAAATCGTTGTGGGCACTGTGTTGGAGCTATGCGCATGCTGTAGGTACCAGCACATGCGCATCGGGCTGCTCTTTCACGTGGTATTTTTAATATCTTGCCTTGAGGTACACTTCGTGCAGTACTGTCGAAAGAAAAGTGACCGTTTGATAATGGCTACAAGATCTTCGTAGTACAACTTCAGCGAGGTTCTAGGGCAGCTAGACAGTGAGAATAACGATGCTTATGGCCTTGTTGAGTAAGAGGACAGTGACTGGGATCATACCAAGAGAGGAAACTACTTTTCAGAGGTCAAGCTATAAATATAGAACCTGAAGAGCCAGAGGAAGAAGCTCCTGAGCATGAACCAAAGTCCTGGACCTTGTAAGTAACTATGGAGTATCATATGTAGTCTGGATAGCTTCAGTATGGTATGCTTAGTCTAGTTAGTACACAAGTGGACATCATAAGCCACCATTGAACTTGTAAATCTGTGTGTAGGTGAAGAAAACATTTCCCGGGAAAAGAGCGTCTGCCGATACGACCTCGCAGAGAAGTTGCTGATCCTGATTGAACCATGTCACCGTGAGAACATTGAGAACACTTACTTAGTGTCTTTAGTTACTTCATGCCTTCATACAATATTGTTTATGTTCATAATTGTGAAATGTGTAAAAAAAATCGTTAATTAGTGGGGGGTGGTCAGTTGCTAGGTAACGATGATGATGTCATGGTACCCCCAAGATCTGGGCTACCTGTAGGAAATAGTTGCAAGTGATTACAATGCATGGTTCATGAGATATGTATTTTTAAAGAAAAATGTGTATTTTGTTTTTTTTAAAGCCGGGAAAGGGTTAAGCTTGGACGTTGAGCTAGCTACACACGGCCTTTATTCGAGGCACTCACTTGCAGCTGAAGTGATCCCGTATCAGGAACAATGGAAAAGGGTCACTACAATAGAAAGCTAAACGTTGCCGGTGGCGTATATTATGAACTGTAATTATTCCCCCTTCAACCTTCAATAAGTGAAAGTGATCATGCATGCATCCTCATATGAGTTACTATATATCTACGATACACTTTTCGTCCATCATATGTGACAGTGCCAATGAAAAGGGACCTTAACGCGGTCATTTTCGAATCAGTTTTTATTGTTGAATCAGATAGGGCGTCCTTTAAGCTTCAAAATGATACCAAGATCGACCTCCTAGCTACTTTCTTTCCGGAGATATGTTCGAGGGAACGCTACAAAGGTATTGCAACGCCCTCTTGAGTAAATGACGCTCAAACGTCATGATAATTGAAGTTCAATTATTGGCTTCCGGGCACTTCCGTATACTCATAAAGCTTAGTAAAAGATGTTCTGGAGAAGACAAGTTAGTTAGATGAAGGCTAGGCGTTCTAGGACTCTCTAGCTAGCTAGTATAGCTATGTAGCTGGATTGCTTGGCACCTAGGAAGGATCTTCGAAGAAATAAAGAGACAAAGACTCCCGTCGCTCAAATGGTAAGCTCTCATGTCTTGTTATAAGCTTGTACTTATTATCTGTGTAATGTATCAGTCTTATAAAAGATCCCTCACTTGTATGGAGCCTACAGAAAGTGTCTCTGTCCTTCATACAGCTTAAAGGAAGCCTAAGTGATCTATTATAGGTAGTCTTTCACTTAGTATTCGTCCGTATCGATCTAAGGCTTGATCCAACTTATTAGTAGCCTTATAAGAAGCTTTCCTCCTTTAATTTAGTACTGGTATCACTGCCATTGTGCTTAGTAGTAACAGGCCTGATGGGATGGGTGATCACATCATGGAGGGCCCAGGAAACTGCATGGAATTGTCGTATAACATTTATATTGATGGTTCCCCCAGGTGGTGGTAAGTGTCGGAGGCCTGAGAAACGCTAGTCTATTGGCTAGAATGTAAGTGACATTGATATTGTGTCTATCTTAACTTACTACTTATCTGTAGGTGGTTATGGAGTGTTTATGAGGACAAGTGGCACGGGATACGTACATCTAAAGAAACAAGAGTGGATCTACGCCAAGCTAGCTAGCTAGATAGCTGCTCTTTCTAATCTATTTCTGTTGCTAAATTATGTTTGTTAAGAAGTGGAGCTATAATATACCTGGCTCCTCTTGATGATTGTAAGTACTGGGCTGATGAAATAGTCCTGTACAAGTTGTCATCTTTTATTTGTTAAAAATAATTAACAATAATAGGGAAATTCCCAGGGAATTTCCCCTCAAGTAGACAGTAAATTTCATTGTAAAAATGAACATTCGGTGAGTTTCTTCAACGTCCGCGCTTGACCTGTTTAAAGCTTCGTAGAGACCCAAATTTTTACAGGTAGGTAGAGGAAGGGTTGAAGTTAGCACCTGTGAAAAAAAATTTTTTTGCCCATGTTTTTCATTTCTACTAAATTGGCCTATAGCTTAATTTAATTATTGCCGCGTTAAGGTCCGTTTTCATTGGCCCTGTCACATATTTATAGTGGGAGGACTCATCAGCTGGTCCCACTTTGGCAATGAAAACTTTGATAGTAGTAGAATAGCAGTAGAATAAGCCATACAATTTGCAAGGCAGGAGCCATATACTTCTCAATTAGACTCCAGGTTTCTTTGCTGAGGTTTCTTTGCTGTGATCCTTGTCCACAGTGTGTACCACCAAAACTCTGTGCTCAAAATTAATGTTTCAGCAGATTGCCTCATGTCTGTATTGCTCCTGAGTTGCTGTGCTAGACAACTCAGCCATACAACACTACATGCACTGCATTATTACATCACTCCTCTGGTTTCTTTATAATCATGTCACCTGGCG
This sequence comes from Halichondria panicea, assembly GCF_963675165.1. Lineage (NCBI taxonomy): Eukaryota > Metazoa > Porifera > Demospongiae > Suberitida > Halichondriidae > Halichondria > Halichondria panicea. The sequence continues at coordinate 3,460,854 of NC_087391.1, forward strand.
AGGGTTTGCACTTTAGCTAGACGATAGAAATTACCAATAGCTAGCGTTCTAGCTAGTGCAAAGCAAAACACTAAGTAGCAACAAATTTTACTATGCAAGCATCTGAAAAGTCTGCAAGCTAAACTAGTGCATTATTTTGTACATCCACTAATTGCATACAAGAAAACATGACTAGAAGCCTATAGAAACTCTTACTTGCACTTCATTTATCATTGAGCAGCTGTAACACTCTACACAGAGAGACAGACAAACACACTACCGTATACCTCGCTGCGCCGAGGCATGATTACCCCGTTAATAATTATTATAGTAACAAGAAAATGCTCTCAAAATGTATTTCAAAACCAGAGGTATATTGTATTTGCAAATGTGTGCTAAATGGACAATTTCCAGCATTCAATGTTGGGTAATTGAGCCACTCTGCTTCCCATGCCGTTAATTATAACACTAGAGCACTAAAGTGCAAACCCTCGGCTGGTGACATGATAACAGATTATAAAGAAACCAGAAATATAATGCAGTGCATATAGTGATGTTGTTATCACGTATGACTTGCACAGCAACTCAGGAGCAATAAAACTAAACCAGACTGGAGGCATGCTGAAACATTTGAGAACAGGTAGTGGTACTATAGATATATGCACTGTGGATTAGGAGAAGCCTGGAGCCTCAGAGAAGTATGGCTCCAGGTCCTGCATGGAGTAGGATCCCAGTCAGCTAAAGCAGCAGGAGCTATAATTCACGCTTTCTACTTTAGTGATCCTGTTCCATTGTTCCTGGTATATACAGCTTTCTACTTTAGTGACCCTGTTCCATCGTTCTTGGTACAGGATCACTTCTGTTATAAGTAACGCATGTGCAAGTTCTGTTCAAGCTACATTTTGCTAGACAAAGAAGCTTTAACACCGAAAGCTGCCACTATCAAAAGTACTAACTTGTTGTGTGGAGGCTACTCATGCTGTAAACACAGTGCTAGAACGTCCAGGTAAGCAGACCTAGTCACAAGCTTGTTCAAGCTTCTTAGCTTTTGCTCGACAAAGAAGCTTTAACATTAAAATCTGCCACTATTTAAATCAAGATATTGTTGTGTGAAGGCTATCCATGCTGTAAACGCAGTGCTGTGGCATCCAGGTGAGTAGAAAAGCCTATCACAAACAAACAAACTAGAGCACTAAAGTGCAAACCCTCGGCTGGTGACATGATACTAAAGAAACCGGAGGAATGGTATAATTATAATGCAGTGCATGTAGCATGCCTATGACTAGCACAGCAACTCAAGAGCAATAAAACTAAACAACAACGTACAACTACATGAGACATGCACTGTGGACTGGGATCACAGCAAAGAAGCCTGGAGTCTTAGACTAAGAGAAGTATGGCTCCTGCTAGGCTAGAGCATAGGATCCAGAGTCAGTCAACAACCAGTCACAATTCTACTTTCTTGACCGTAGGCCTATTCAATTGTTCCTGGTACGGGATCACTTCAGCTGAAAATACGTAATGAAGCCTTGACTACGTATTTGCAGCTGAAGTGATCCCGTACCTTGACTCAAGGCCACGAGCAAGTTTAGCTTTTGCTCGCTTTTATTAGACAAAGGAGCTTTAACATCAAAATCTTCCACTATTTACTGTTGTGTGAAGGCTATCCATGCTGTAAACGCAGTGCTGTGGCATCCAGGTGAGTAGAAAATCCCATCACAAACAAACAAACAAACAAACAAACTAGAGCACTAAAGTGCAAACCCTCGGCTGGTGACATGATTATAAAGAAACCAGAAATATAATGCAGTGCATATAGTGATGTTGTTATCATGTACTTGCACAGCAACTCAGGAGCAATAAAACTAAACCAGACTGGAGGCATGCTGAAACATTTGAGAACAAGTAGTGATACTATAGATATATGCACTGTGGATTAGGATCACAGTAAAGAAGCCTGGAGTCTCAGAGAAGTATGGCTCCAGGTTCTGCAGGAGCTATAATTCAAGCTTCTACTTTAGTGACCCTCTTCCATTGTTCCTGGTATATACAGCTTCTACTTTAGTGACCCTGTTCCATCGTTCTTGGTACAGGATCACTTCAGTTATAAGTAACGCATGTGCAAGTTCTGTTCAAGCTACATTTTGCTCGCTTTTATTAGACAAAGAAGCTTTAACACCGAAAGCTGCCACTATCAAAAGTACTAACTTGTTGTGTGGAGGCTACTCATGCTGTAAACGCAGTGCTAGAACATCTAGGTAAGCAGACCTAGTCACAAGCTTATTCAAGCTTCTTAGCTTTTGCTCGACAAAGAAGCTTTAACATCAAAATCTGCCACTATTTAAATCAAGATATTGTTCTGTGAAGGCTATCTATGCTGCAAACGCAGCGCTATGGCATCCAGGTGAGTAGAAACACTCATTACAAACAAACAAACAAACAGACAAACAAACCAACCGACTACTATACCCGTGGCCGCCCACGCGCTCCTCGGGTAATAAAGCGATACGTACAGCAGATTACAAGCGAAACTTAATTACGACATACCTTGAAGTTGTAGCACCTCCTATGAGGAGTGGTATCTGTAATCCTACTCTATTCATTTCCTTGGCTACATAAACCATTTCTTCTAGGGACGGTGTGATAAGTCCAGACAATCCAACAAAGTCTACAAACAAATAACTCTAAACAAAGGATTCAACACCTTGTAGGTAATTGGCTGTTGTTTCCTACACCTACGTACCAGCTTTTTCTTCAACAGCTGTATTGATGATTTTGTCACATGAGGTCATCACACCCAAATCGATAACTCTACAATTATTGTAAATAGGGTACATGTGCAAGATAAATTATTCTTAGCATATACCTGTAGTTATTGCACCCGAGCACCACACCAACTATGTTCTTCCCAATATCATGCACATCTCCCTTCACAGTGGCTAAAACCACAGTACCTGAATGATAAGCCTATACAGAAACAACTGTAAAATTAAGTTTTTTTTTATTGAATAACTCACAGCTGCATCAACTGTTTCTCCTGCATCAGTAGCTTCAGCAAGCTGTTTAGCTTTCTCCTCTTCCATGAATGGTATCAAATACGCCACAGCTTTTTTCATTACACGGGCTGATTTGATTACCTGTGGCAAATGGTAACGTTAAACCATGCATTGAATTGCACTGCCAATGTAAGTAAAACATCATGATAAATGCATGGGCCATGACATAATAAATTGGCTGTTCAGTTCTGCCCCGATCGGACTCTATACCTGAGGAAGAAACATTTTCCCCGCTCCAAACAGGTCCCCGACTACGCTCATTCCCTGTACAGAATGACATTTACAGGGTAACATATGAGCCATAATTGACATGGATGGACATTTTCTCACCTTCATCAATGGACCTTCAATGACCCTGAGCGGTCTGTCCACATTATTTCTAGCTTCTGTTGTGTCCTCAACAATGTATTTGTCAATTCCCTATTAACAGGAAAGTAGTTTTAACATGCCAGAATTGTTATTTAACTGACTCACCTTGACAAGGGAGTGAACAATTCGCTGTTCTAGAGGTAATGATCTCCACTCATCAGTTGTGACAGCCTTCTTCGATGATTTTCCAGCTAACTATACATGCATGTAGCAGAAAGAAATTTTTAGTTATTACTGTGCTAAACCCTCGGTTGTTGACATGAATAACATAAATCTATAGAAACCAGAGGAGTTAAATAGCAATAAATGCAGTAGTATGTATATACAAGTATGCAGCAATTGAAGTAGACTAGAGGTATAATTATGCTGAAACTTGCGATTTTTTACTATCTAGACTAAAATAACGAATAAAATAACGCACTGTAAACATCTTGGTGATCATGCAAGTATATATCTGGAAGGACTACCTGGGCATATTCAAGAAGTTTCTCAGTGGCTTGGCTGTTCTTGTTCCAGAGCACATCCTCACACAGTATCAGGAGATCTTTTGGGATATCATCATACACAGGGAGGTTTCCAGCATTCACTATGCCCATATCCATTCCAGTCTAATATCACATGTACAGCAACGTACATCGTAGCAATTAAACAACATGCATGCAGTTACAATTTTCAGTGAAGAAGTATTTACACATGTGTGTATACGTATGTCCACCAATTACAAACCTGTATTGCGTGGTACAAGAAAACACTATGCATTGCCTCTCGCACGCTGTCAACCCCTCTGAAGGAGAATGAGAAGTTTGATAAGCCTCCACTGACACGAGCCCCAGGCAACGTAGACTAAAAGGAAGCACATAATTATAACTACACACTAGCTGTTTACAATATTTCACATACAGAACCTTGGACGAACAAAAACCCACTTTGATCAGATTCGTAGCCTCCATGTAGGTCACTCCATAGCTATTGTGTTCATCTATTCCAGTGGCCACTGTGAGAATGTTGGGATCAAAAATGATGTCATTCGGATTAAAATTCAAGTTGTCCACAAGCAAGTTGTAAGAGCGTTGGCAAATTTTGATCTTGTGTTGCGCTGAGGTTGCCTATGGCACAAAAAAAATTAAAAAAAGTGCTGTACGCATACCACTAAGCGTACCTGACCAGTCTCGTCGAATGCCATTACAACTAAGGCAGCACCAAATCGTTTGACAACAGCGGCTTTTTCGAGAAAATCTTTCTCCCCTTCCTTCAGGCTAATAGAATTGACCACGCATTTGCCTTGACTACATTTCAACCCAGCAATAATCACATCAAAGTTAGAAGAGTCTATACACACTGGAATCTGCAAATACCAACATATTTGAACACAAAAAACAGCATACAAAGTAACAAACCCGAGCCACATCTGGTTCAGTAGAGATCAGATTCAGAAACTTCTGCATAGCTCCTACTCCATCCAGAAGCCCTTCATCCATGTTAATATCCAAAATTTGGGCCCCTTTCTCCACCTGATCTTTGGCAACAGCCACCGCCTCCTAAAATTCATGAAGATGTATAATGTTAGTATAACCAGATTTATATTCAACATATGACATTAAAGCACTAGCTACAGGAGTCAAAAAAGAGCTGCAAAGCTAAACACTGCAGCGCCATTGTGAACTTAGACCTCTTTCAGATCCAGACCCACCCCTTTTTTAATTATTCATTGACAGGAAATGTAAAATCGTACATATAAAAGAAATAATCAATCCATCGAATACCATAATAGCGGGTAATTTTCGTGGGGTAAACATTCGTTCAACTCAAAAACGGTGATTTTCACGCGTAAAAATGTAGTTTGACTTCCTTGCCTGCACTGCATTGCATTGCATGCGTTCTGGTAAGCCACGCCTACGTTTTCATGGGGGAAAATTTCATCTTGCCCACGAAAATTACCCGCTATATAGTATAGAATTCTATTTCCGTTTTCTAATAACACTCTATTTCGTAACAATTCAGTACACTAATGAAAGCACCGCTGGTGCTGATGCCTCGGTGGAGGTGACAATTAAAGCTACCTGAGTCTGCGCTATTTTTGTGTTTAGTCAGCAGTTTTAGAGATAGCTAATGGCCATCAGGGAAATGAGCAGTCTGACTCCTTACTCCAAGCTGTACAATATTGAACACTGCACCTTGCTTCTGATTTAAAATCTCTAAGGTTTTTTTCTAGCCAAAGCTACGGAGATGAGGCCTCTCTTCTTGGATTGAACAGGAGTCTGGCATATAGGTGATTCTCTGGATCTTTTACTGCTCATCTCTAGCTGTTGATATCTTGTGTACAACTAAACTGCTGACTAGACACAATAGCGCCGACTCAGCACATTAATGACTTATAGCGATATTTTTGCACGTGATCTCAACTTCCTTCCAACCTCCTCTGATACATGTATGTATGACGAATGAATTGGGTTCTGGCAAATTTATGACATAATAGGTTAGGCATAATTGGATTAAAATTGTGACATAGCTATTATCATGATGACATTTTAATTTTGCTGCATGCAGGCAGAATCCAGAATCAAAAGGAAATTCAGAGAGTGGGTAATGATCGACTATGAATATTGTTAAAAACTAACCTATGCCCAAGTCCCAGTCTAAAAAGTAATGGCTGCATCACAGAGCCTTGCAGCTCTCTTCTCACTCTTGCAGCTACCAATAGCTAGCATTCTAGTGCAGAGCCAACTACTAAGTAGAATAACACTCCGTGGACAAGATTGCTACGCACTCTTCTGAAAAGGCTGCAATGGCATTCCAGGTATTGGTAAGCAAAACTAGGCATAACTAGAGGAACCAAGCATTATTTTGCAAATCCACCAACTAAAATCCAAGAAAACATGACTAGAAGCCTACATTTAAGGAATAGCAGCTTTTCTGCAGTATGAATGAAATTCGTGGGTGTAAATGTTCGCGGTGATCAGCAAAAACCACAAAAACATTTATACCCGCTATATGGTAGTCATGTGGCCTATCATGAACCAAGAGCCTTGGATTCCATGCCACAGAGAAGGAGTTTTGCTTCTTCCGAGTTTCGAGGGCGCCCTGGATCGAGGTTAGATTAACTATCGTATAGCTGGTAATATTTGTAGTTTTCGAAGTTGAAGTTCTGACCACGAATATTTTACATTAAAAGTAAAACTCGAGAACGAAGCATTAATTTGCAAATCCACAAATTGCAATCCGTGTCTTTTCTATGGAAATTAACTCTTATACTTGCACTTCATTTATCCTTTAGCAGCAGTAACAGTCTCCACGCACGCACGCACACACGCACACACACACACACACACACACACACAACCATATGTATACCTCACTGCGCAGCCGAGGCAAAATTATGACTCAATCAGATTATTATACTCACAGTTACTAGTAATCTACCAATCTACACTCAAAACGTCATATCCGCCATATTAAAAATCTGGTTTGGGGCGACCAGTATACGGAATAGCGAGGTAGCCGCATTTCAGCTCTAGCTAATTCAACAACCTTTAGTTTGCCATCAAAAGTTCTTTTCACCTGAACTCTGCCATGAGAAAGACTCAGCCATGAGAAAGTCTTCGTGAAGCACTAACAAGCTGCAAAACCATGTACCTATAGTAACTACGTACATGTAGCTAGCTGGTAGTATTAACATTTTTTTTGGCTGCTACATGCAGAAATGCTTGAGTCAAAGTTCACTGAGGCTACTAAATGTTTCATTTTTCTAGCAAGGGGGGCTACTATTTGAGTGCGGCCTCTGATTGAGCATATACGGTAATTCAAACAATTTTCGTGTACTTAATTTTCGTGTAGGATGGCTAACCCACAAAATCAGCAAAAATACGGTGTATGCACTGGCTAGATCTACCATAGGCATAGCCCAGTTGGGCGGATCAAGCTCAACCCTGGGCACTCACGTAAGGTTGGGAACCACTAGCTGCCATGTCAGGGGTTTATACCACCAGTACTTAGGGTGTGGCTATAATTATGCCTCAAGGCATAGCCGCACGAAGGATACGGTAAAGCTGACTGTGTGTGTGTGTATGTGTGTCTGTCTGTCTGTGTGTCTGTTCCAGCTGTAACTGCTCAACGATTGAAATGCGACGAAAACTAACAGCTTCTATAGGCTTCTAGCCACGTTCTCTTGGATTTTGATTCGTGGATTAGCAAACTAAAGCTACTTTCTCGAGTTATGGCTAGTTTGACTCAAATTGAAGGCTGTTGCAGTCTCTTTAGAATCTTTTATAGCATCATTTGTTTGCACAAACTTTCTATTCGAGTTAGCCTTGCACTAAAGCGCTAGCTTTTTGTTAGCTACAAGAGTCAGAATGAACTGCTAAAGAAGCTAGCTATTTTAGTAGCCATTATTGAACTTGCACACACCCCTTATTCCTGGATGTAATGCGCATGCGCGCTCAATACCACGTGTAAGAGAATCCATTTTGAACCCCAGATCCTGGCAGAATCAATTTTCTTCTTTGTTGAGGTCCTGGTCAGCCACAAACCAACCTTTTCTGATAACTCTTTTTAGACTGCTTGTTATAGATTCTACTTTCTGTGATTTAATTCTGCTTATCTCACAGATTGGACACCCCTTTCTTGTGAAACAATTAAAGCACATTGCAAATTATTTACCTCTTCTATAACACTCCAATACTTTTGAGCGAAAGAAGAAAAAAAATGGCGAGAGGCATAAGCAAGCGCACGCTTTCAACACTCGTTATGATTATTAATTATAAGTGGGCACAGTAACCACAAAGCTCAGTTAAAATGTTACTGCAAGAGTCATTTCTTATGCCAGTAGCTCTAACTTGACTTAGCATGTTCCTAGACTCCGCCTTGGATTGAAGAGAAGGACTGCTTGCGCATGCGCAAAAATATATTTTCCCCTTCAAATTTCCTGAAATTTAATCAGAAAAAATAATATTGTTATACCGTATAGCGCGAAATTTTCGAGGCACTTATATTTCGTGGATTGGCCTCTAAAAGCCATTTCGTTGCACAATGTTCGCGGAATGACTGCTTACCGGAAGCCACGCCTTTAAATATTTGCATGATAGCAGGTAATTCTAATTAAAGAACAATTTTCGTAGACTTAATTTTCGTGTAGAATTCTAACCCACGAAATCCGCGATTTCGCACTATACAGTAATAATGAGCTGACCTCTGCTGATCTACCTGCTGTTGCCTAGCTCTGGCTCTTCAGTCCCTCCCTTTGATGCACAAGAGAGCTATATAGAGACAGCTAGCCTACATGTACATGTATGTGAGCAGTCTATGTGAGCAGATGAAGTTGCACTGGCTTGCAGAGTTGCAGTACGAGGTGGCCACGCCCATCTAGGTAAGTGCATCGTTTGTTTCTTTATTGCCTTATAGCGCCCCCGGAGGGAGCCCAACCCACATCCGTTATAATTATACATGTATTTATATATATATATACCGTACTCTACCGAGATTACGCCCACCCTACTTGCATGCTACAAAGCAGCTACAGGTGGGATGGGCCTAATTTCGAAAACAGTAGTTTTGTCGAAATTAAGCCCACCCAGGTGTTTGCCTCGAAATTAAGCCCACTCATTAAGAAACTATTCTTCTCTGTCTGCGTCTGAGGCCTGCCAGCTCTTGAAATACAATGAATACATCAACATACAACAACGGTAAATGCATGGGTAAAGTAGCTACGTATAAAGAGTCAAAATTCTGCATCAGAAGATTGTTCCTTCACTGTCAGAGTCTTCAACAGAGATTCAGAGAAGACTGTCCTTGTCTCTTATACTTGCTAATAGGATCTAGCTATATCTAGCTATATATCCAGCTATATTCAGAGCTAGCTAGCTAGAGACAGAGCTGTAGGATTGTTGTACAGCTATTTTCTTTCTGAGAGTCAGTAGCAGTACAGTAGACTTTCACCTAAGTTAGTAATAGTATTAGACGGGGCGTGGCCTGTCTATATAGGCTAGTGTCAGCTTTCAGACGATTGTCATCCACAGGCTATATGAACAGGCCACGACTCATCTCAGTCTTTTGTTAACATAGCACGTTATGGCTATCAGATGGGCTAGAAACCTTCAATCTAACTTTCTACAGTTCATTTAGTCTAGAGAGTAGATTACCACAAATGTGTGAGTAGTTGTACTTAAATGTAAATATCTTTTGAATGGAGCATTTCTAAGAAATGGTGTTGATACTCGTGTGTAGATGAATGACTGAACTACAACATATCCAAAAATGTTTCCATGGAAACATAAGGTGGTGGGTTTGTGGTGATTAATAGAACAACAGCAAATTGTTATAGTGGGTAATCGGTTAGAGTAATAAAACACTAACCTTAAACAGCTAAGGTCTTAGACTTTTGTCACACAATATATGTTTAGGTTTCCTGGCCATCCCTTTATGGGTCTTACAAATGCTCACAGTGTCTATAATTCATGATTTACCGGTTTTTAGGTACACTTTTGGTTAGAGTAATATCTTCTGAACATTTTATAGTTTAGCTTTAAAAGTTCTCTGGGCTACATTTTGATACCAAGAACATCCTCTATGCTTATTCCATTGTTGAGATATCACTGAAAAACTACATATTCTACTATTTTCTACTGTTTTGATGACATCACAAGCTGCTAATCACAAATCGATGACACTCTAATTAACTTGGAGATCTAGACAAATGCAAATTGGAGACTGAGACTGAGACTGAGACTGTGCTGTGCGCTGTGCTCTTAGAGTGAGTGCTAAGAGAGAGACCAATTTTTTATTTTCCCTTAAGAGAGAGACCAATTTTTTATTTTCCTTTATTTCATTAGTATTATTATTTTATTTACTTATTTTTCTTTGGGGAACACTCAAAAGAGTGAATATACCCACTACTGACTAAAGTGACTAAGTGACAAGAGTGACAAGGACTTGAGAGATGCCCTGTTGCAAGTGTAATAGAACAGGCTCGTGTAGAGGGTGCGTCTGTGTAAAGGCCAAAAGACCCTGTGCTAACTGTCTGCCAAGCAAGCTTGGCAACTATTCGAACCCAAGTGCTACTGGGCCATCTTCTCTATCGTCCCAGAATCAACTATTGCAACCCTTGAGTCAGCTACCTGTAAACTTACCTGCAAACCAACCACCATATCAACCACCTCCGAGTCAACCATCTGTGAGTCAACCTGATAACCTAAACCTACGGACACAGAATCAACAATGGCAACCCGTGAGTCAGCTACCTGTAAACCTATCTGCAAACCAACCACCAAATCAATCACCTCCGAGTCAACCATCTGTGAGTCAACCCGAAAACCTAACGGCAAACCAACCTAATCAGCCACCCCAGAGGGAGCATAGTGAACAAGTCGCCGATTTGCCAAGCCCCTCCCCAACCAAAACTCCCGTGTTTTCATGGGGCGTTCATAGTGCAACAGATTTCTGTGGCATTCTAGAGGCCACATATACAGAAGTAATACACTGGAGAAAGAACTCCTTCACAGTGCCTTTTGGAAAAGCCGGGAAAGAATTCGTTGATGAGCTGTCTAATCTCTACGCAGCGTTTGCCTCTGCGTCTGCTCTAGAATCAGTGGCCCTGAAGGCAGCCACCGTCCTCCCCATTTTGTCTCTACAGAAACCCCATAGAGCTTCTAAAAACAAAGAAAACAGTGCTTGCCTGACAAGAAGATTGAATACCTGGAAGGAAGGAAACCTAAACGACCTATTGCTTGAAGGGAGAACGATCCAAAGACGGTTGCGTGCACCGGTAGTATCTAAGTACGCTGCAAATCAATCCCAGGCACGCCTATTTGCCAACAAGATGTTCGCCGGAAAATGTGGAGCAGCACTGGATATACTCGCTGACAATAGAGAAGGGGGTGTACTACACCTTGCTGACCGTGTGGACCCAAACAACCCTAATTCTCTCACAGTTAGAGAAGCCCTGGCAAACAAACACCCTAAAGGACAGCCCCCCCATCCAAACTGCATCCTTCCTTCGCCACCACAAGAAGTACACCCGGTTGTCTTTGACGCCCTAGACGCCTCCTCCATTCGCTCAGCTGCACTTCACACATCTGGCTCTGCAGGACCCTCCGGCCTGGACGCATACCAATGGCGGAGGTTATGTACCTCTTTCAAGAGAGCGTCAGACGAACTCTGTCACCAACTTGCCATGGTTGCGAGAAGACTCTGTACCTCCTATGTAGCCCCCCCCCTGATTGCCCCTTTCCTGGCATGTCGACTCATTGCACTCGACAAAAACCCTGGGGTTCGTCCTATTGGCATAGGAGACACAGCACGAAGAATAATTGCCAAAGCTACCCTGTCCTTAATTAAAACGACATCCAAGAAGCGTCAGGCTGCATCCAACTCTGTGGAGGGCAGTTGTCGGGCATAGAAGCCGCTGTACACGCAGCTAGAAGGTGCCTTGATTCGGATAACAATGAAGCCATTCTCCTAGCAGATGCTACCAACGCATTTAACTCACTGAACCGCAAAGTTGCCCTCCACAACATACGCAGACTCTGCCCGGCACTGGCCACCATCCTCATCAACACCTACAGAGAGCCCACAGATCTTTACGTTGATGGAGACCGCCTACTCTCCCAAGAAGGCACCACACAAGGTGACCCCCTTGCCATGCCCATGTATGCTCTGGCCAGCATTCCCCTCATCACAAAACTCTCTAACACTAACATCACCCAAATTTGGTATGCGGACGATGCTGCAGCTGCGGGGAAAATATCTGACCTACGCGAGTGGTGGGACACCTTAACCAAAGAGGCCCAGCCTTTGGATACTACCCGAACCCCCTAAAGACATGGTTGGTTACTAAGGAGGGATTCCACACCATTGGGTCCACTACCTTCCACCAGACTGGTGTGAACGTCACTCCGGATGGAAGACCCTACCTAGGATCACCCATTGGCTCCCCAGGGTACATGGAGTCCTTTGCTGAGTCTAAAGTTGCCAGCTGGTCTGCACTCGTGACTAACCTTGCAGACATTGCCACCACCCAGCCACACGCCGCCTACTCTGCATTAAACCATGGATTATCAAGCAAATGGACCTATATGTGTCGCACAACACCAAGCAGGATCATGAGTCAAAGACTGGCACCGCTGGACGAAGCTCTGCGTAAGAAACTAATTCCTTCCCTCACAGGTACTCCTCCACCAAACGACACTGAATATACACTCTTTGCCCTTCCAGCAAGGGAAGGTGGACTAGGTATCCGTATACCATCCAAACAGGCTACTCATGAATACAATGCCTCCCTATTCGTCACATCTGCCCTCTGTAATCACATCATCAAACAAGACACACACTATGGGCAGGAGATCATCTCGGAGTCACTAATGGCCAAATCTACCGTAGGCCAACAAAACAGAGATAGAACCAAGAACGACATCAACACACTGACGCCACTACTCTCTACCAACACGCAAAGATCTGTCAATCTGTCTAAAGAGAAGGGTGCATCGTCATGGCTAACCACCCTACCGCTCAAAACCCATGGTTTCACCCTCCACAAACAAGCCTTTAGAGACGCCCTATCTCTGCGTTATGGTTGGACCCCAAACAAGCTACCCTCGAAATGTGCCTGTGGTTCTTCCTTCACAGTAGAACACGTTCTCTCTTGTGCGAAGGGCGGCTTTCCGTCCATTCGGCATAATGAGATCAGAGACTTGACTGCAGATCTTCTTAGTGAGGTCTGCAACAACGTGTGCACAGAACCAGAACTATTACCGGTTACAGGGGAGAACCTAGCAGGAGCAAGTGCCAATATACAACCGGGTGCACGCCTAGACATTGCAGCCAATGGAGTATGGGGTGGCTCCTTTGAAAGAACTTATTTTGATGTCAGGGTATTTAACTCACACGCTGCATCCAACAGACACACCGACCCTCAAACAGTCTACCGCAAGCACGAGCAAATAAAGAAAAGGGCCTATGAACAAAGAATTCTAGACATCGAACAGGCATCCTTTTCCCCATTAGTCCTCTCTGCAACAGGAGGCTTAGCTCGTGAAGCAACCACCTTCTACAAGAGACTCGCTTCGATGTTAGCATCTAAATGGGACCAATCATACAGCAGCACACTATGCTGGCTCCGTTGCCGACTAACCTTTTCCCTCCTTCGCTCATCGATCCAAGCCATCAGAGGGTCCAGATCGTCAAGTGGACACCCCTTTAGATCTGGGGCCATCGACCTGGTGATCTCGGAGACCCACCTCCACCAATAAACTGAACCTTTGTATGTACCCTTAATCCTCTTTATTTTCTGTACCCTCCACCTTTCATTGTGTCTACATAGAAGCCCATTCCCCTGTATACACTACCTTACATGCTATTATTTTACCAAAAAAAAAAAAAAAAATTAACCACGTAAGTGGGCGTACAATAACTGTACGCCCACTTTTAATTACGTTAGTGGTTGATTAAAGCATCATTGGTTTGTGGTTTGCAGCTGCTGATGTCAGTAGAAAATAGTAAATTATGTAGCTTTTCAGTGTTATCTCAGCAATGGAATAAGTATATAGGATGTTCTTGGTATCAAAATGTAGCCCATTTATCTGTAAACTTACTACAGAAATTTGAAAGCTAAGCTATTAATTTTTCAAAAGTTATTACTCTAACCAAAAGTGTACCTGAAAACCAGTAAATCATGAATTATAAACACTGTGAACATTTGTAACACCCATAAAAGGATGGCCAGGATACCTAAACCATTGAACAATTATGTGATGAAGTCTAGGACCTTAGCTGTACAAGATTACTGTTTTATTACTCTAACCGATTACCCACTATAACAATTTGCTGTTGTTCTATTAATCACCACAAACCCACCACTTTATGTTTCCATGGAAAAATTTTTGGATATGTTGTAGTTCAGTCATTCATCTACACACGGGTATCAACACCATTTCTTAGAAATGCTCCAATCAAAAGATATTTACATTTAAGTACAACTACTCACACATTTGTGGTAATCTACTCTCTAGACTAAATGAACTGTATAGATCTACTTCCTTCAATCCACTGCCGCTCGTTATGACGTCATTTTACTGACAATACACGTTGTTATCTTGCGTTATCCGGTATCTGACTAATGGTTAGCGCATGCGCAAGCAGTCGATACTAGGCCCACTCTCAGAGGAAGTGCACTGGGATCAAGGCTAGCATGTTCCTAGCTCAAGCTGGCTGTCTTGATTTGACTGAGAGAATTCTTACCACGGCCTTCAGCACTTGATGTGATTGGGGCTGCAAAACTTATGCAGTGACGCAAACCCTGACCTACATGTATGGCAGTGGTTCCCAACCCTAATACGTGAGTGTCCACGGTTGAGCTCTGCCCAACTAAGGCATATATAGCCTAGCTTGTATTGCTAGAGTTACGCTCGATCTTACCAAATTTCTTGTTCCCCAGGCAGCCAAAACTACAAATTACACATGTTTTCTGGCCAGATTATTTATCATAACAGTATATATATTCACACATTTTTTAGTTACCTCATATTTATCAGACTTGATCAGTTTGCAGAAGCGCCTTGAGCCAGACACATTACATCTTTCTCCAATGTTGACAAAGTTTGTGAACTTATTCACCTTGAGGGGCTCAAGTCCTAAAAAAAGTGCACGCAAAGGTACATAATTACAATGGTCAACAATCAACATAAGCTGACCAGATAGTAGCAGTGTGTCAGTGAACAAGTTCGAGGGGCGTGACCGTGGGGGAATTCCTCGTACTGCATCAGCAATAGCCCTAACACAGATTACCAAGGTAAGGTAATTGAAAATGATAATCTAGCTTACTTAATGTGTTCAGGTGTACTTCCACAGCAGCCACCAACAAGATTGACAAGACCACTCTCAGCAAAGGACTACATAAAACAAAACCAGGAGTACATGAACTCCTGACAAAACGTATACAGTAGACTCTCGTTAATCCGGCCACCCTTGGGACAGTGCAGCTTGACCGGACTAGCGAGGTGGCCACATTTCAGAAAATAGCTGTAGCTAAAAACCGACCTTGGCGTACATGTATGTATACCTTCTAATTATACCGCATCGCTCAAATACTAGCACCAACCTCGAAAAACTTTTTTTGAGACAAGTGTAAAAATTGAATTATTCCGAGCAAAGCGAGGCTCTAATTGGGTCACGTTGAGATTCCGGAGGAAAAAAGGAGGACGACGTCGACGTCGGACACTTCAATCAACTAGTGGCTCTGGTTTCTGCAGACTGTCACGGTTCGACTTTAAAGTTGGAGGACGTGTTAGTGATTATACTGAGGACACATGAGAGCTCCATTCTACAGCTCAGAACACCCTTTTTCAAGTGTTCTGCTCATAAGCTAGACAATGGTTCTTAAATATCGACGACTCGTGACATTTCGATCATTATACCTACAAACATTCTAGCTTTGCCCAGCTACCTTTAACACACCCAATCAGAGTGGTGAATAGCGCAGCGAGGTTGCACCCTAAGTGTATCCCTAGTGATTAATTAACCACTACACCTACGCACCCACTTAAAATGGGTTTGAGACGATAGTATGATATACTTGTACCCTAACGTAGTTTGTATTACAATTGCCATAGTTGGATACTTCTCCTAATGAACTCCTGCTATTATAGTTATCCTATATAGAAACTGGATTATTAGCGATCATAAGCGTATCTTGATTTTAGCGCATGCTCAACTGCAGGGTTTTTATACTAGAATTTAAGGCTTTTCCAATTGCGAAGCAAATTAGTGACTAGTTACCAGTACAGTGCATGATAACTATAATAGCTTGAGACTGCTTGCCTACATGTAGCTCGCTCGTTGAAAAACGCAGAGAGTCCTCACTCGTCACAGGGACACATCCAGTTACTGGGTATAGGGCTCGTTATGACTGCAGACGTACTGTATAGCAGGAAATTTTCGTGGGGTAAAATATTCGTTATTTTCGTGGGCAAGCTGACCTCCACGAAATGTTAACGTAGGCGTGGCTTACCAGAACGTAGGAATGCAGTGCTGGCAACAAGACTAAACGAAATTTTTACTCACGAAAACCACTGTTTCTCGAGTTGAAGAAACTTTTTTACCCCACAAAAATTACCCGCTATACGGTAAGCAAATTCTCAAAATATGAGCGCATAGAGATAGCAGCTTTTACGGTGTAAGTACTTTACTCCAGTATAGTGAAATTGTACAAAGCCCAACTTTTAATAATAAAAATGACTGAAAAGCAACCCAACACAACACCTTGATATGCTTTGCCATGATTTCAGGAGATTCATCATACCCACCTAAAGCATTCGGGAGTCCTAAGAATACATGACATCATAAAACATAACACTTCCAGGATTATATGCACCAGCATTAGGGTAGCAGAAAGTGTAAGCTTCAGTATTCCTGCTCACTGCTGCAAGAAAAGGCCTCATTTCTCTTGCACCAAGGGCGCAGTTTAGTCCAAGGCTGTAGCAATAGAATCAATATTCTTATCAGTGGAAAGATATCACAATTATTATCAACAACCACTTATTACCAAGGGCGTATGAGAGAAGAGGGCATGCAACAGCTTGCGAGCAAAAACTGTAAGTGGGCGGTGGAATTTACAGTAATATCTAAAAATAGATTATTGATTTTGTGTAAATTGCAGGCTATAAATAGATCGAACAAAGTTTTTTGCTCGCACGTTGGACTAAAAGTGAGTTGCATACCCTCTTCTCTCATACGCCCTTGTTATTACAAAGCAACTACTCAATTACCACATTGGATGGGCATGGGTGACACTAATTACGAAAGCTTCAGTAGTTTGGCCAGACAAAGTGCGTCCACTCTTATCCACAATGGTACCAGACACCTGGAGTTTTAGCCATAATTATACAGAATACTAATCAGAACAGGGTATCAGATTTTAAAAAGAACTTACGAAAATTGGCACTTTACGATAACCTGACGCAAAAAGTTGGTCAATGCCATACAAAGCAGCCTGCAGAGCCAGAGTAATGGAGGACCAGATAATAAACATTCAACACAGAAACATGTAATTTGCATACAAACACACCCGTGCATTAGCTGTGTCAAAGATCGTCTCCACCATCAATATATCTACACCTCCGTCCAATAGTCCCTTTGCTTGCTCCAAGTAGGCATCAGCTAGCTCGTCAAAGGCTGTAATGGGAAAGAGGACCTACAAAACTATCAAGCAAATTGTAAATTACTGATATTTCGATAATCTGGTCGTTCCACAGAAGGTGAGAGAGAGAGTGTTCGATTAGTGGGACCAATTGACCCAATTACATATCGGGGAATGCCTGTAGTTAAAAAGAACGTAACAAAAAATTAATAGGCTAAATACTGTACGTATTTGCTTGATTCATTTTGCTGGCAAAGGAGGCTACAATTCAAGTATTCATAATTATGGCCAATGTGTCAAAAGTTTTAAAAAATGCCCGTATTTACATTTTACATAATTATTATTTACATAGAAAGAACTTAAGGTTAGGGTATTGTGATCACTCGTGAATATTCATGACTTTAATTCTGTCAGCTTTTTCTCTAAAGAGAAAAAGCAAAAGTTTGCAAGTTCAAAGAAGTCTGCTGTACTTATATTGTATGATTATCAACTCTATTGCTATTGTTTTGTGTTGATTATGAAGATGCATGAATGAGAAAAGTGGGCATCAAAACGCAAGTATATAGACTTTTTTTGCGTCAATTTATAAGAGCAGTAAGACTTTCAGCAAGCTTTATTGGTATCTATATGTAGCTAAGTACCTTCCAGAGGGGCCAGACGAAGAGATATTTGTTGTAAAACTTCATACGGGCGAGTAAAAGCTAAGAGTAGACGGTAAGTATCTAAAAATACGCTTGATCTTCCGATAAACAGGAAGCTATAGCTCCAACCAGATCGCCTTTTCTCAAAATTTCTCTTCGTCTGGCCCTGCCCCTACCTTTCATGCACAATAAATAAAAGTTGGTAATTATGAGGACCATATGAGTCCCAAAAGCATTGTGCCAGTTGAAACAGATTAGAGCATCACTTAGTCTTGCTAGTCACACGTGAAAAATCAGAACTACTATTATTATTATAGCCACGTTTCGTCTCACAGTGGAATCAAGTCATGTGCTTCATTAACCGCAACATTGCCACATGCACATAGTACAAATATCCTATAGTCTTTCAGCCTTAAATCTGAGCCTTGCTTCTCCAAAAATCAATATAGCTACAGCAAATGCTGACAGTTTCAGCTAGCTACTAGATAATACGGCTTCAGCCTTGACGAATCTCAATCACATTCTCCAGGGACTCTCATGCAAAGATAGTAGAGCACGTGTGTCAATGATAGGATGGGTACAATGCCAATATCCATTATCATGGCAGTTAGAGGTGCCAGGTCACACCTGAGCGTCCAGGCTGTCGAGGAACACCAGGGACACAACTATATTTTATTACTCAAGCTTATTATCTCACTTGTTATTACACCATTCGCACTTTTCTAATTATATTTCTTGCAGGACCTTTTACATGCTTAGTTCACCCTCTTGCACGGGTTGTGCATGCAATAAAAACACCACTGCGTTCTATTCACTGCTATCAAGAGTGCATAAGAAGAGAAGAGTGTCGAACTACTGATACTTCTACACAAACACTGTGCACAAAGTAACATGACCTGCACGTGATAAAGTATTGTAAATTTACTAGTAATCTCCTAGTAAATGTTAACCGTGACGTTTTTAGGGGTGTGGTAAATCGAACAATTCTAGCTAGTTGTTCGCGTTCAACGTTTAGAGCTTGTGGATCTGCACAACAGTAAATCACCTGTACTTTTCTCAACCTCTAAGCATGCTTGTTTGGCTAACTTGGCTGCTTGTTGATTGATTCTTGAGACCTGCAAACAAGTAATTGAGAAAGGTAAACGTGAGTAGTCATGAGTTTCAGGCCGTTACCAAGTGTTCAGTGCCATAATCAGACTGAGAGACAGCAGTGCCATTGAAGGTATTGGTCTCAACAAAGTCAGCTCCAGCTAGCAGATAGTCCTAAAGACAACTTTACTATGTACATGTACAGTAAAGCAGGGGGGGGGTAAAGGGGGGATACCCCCCCCTAAAATTTGCATTTATGTACTAGTTGTATCACTGAGTGTCCCCATAGCTGGAAATTGTACATACTAACAGGGTATTGAAATAACAGTTGGCCTTTTTTTTAGCTAGTTACTTTTCTTATTTCCCCCCTCTACTTCAAAATCCTGTATGGACACCCTGTAAAGGGTGGAATTCAAATTATACTTACAAAACTGATTAAGCGCAGCACATGTTCTACACACATGTTGCTTAAGTGCAGCACATACATAGAGCACGCTTAAATGCAGGATGAGTGCACTAAGAGTGTAAGCTGTTGCGCTTTAACTGCACGTATGCAACATACAATTTTTATGCATAATATGCAGATTGCTTACATCAGGCACACGTAGCCAAAATTTAGAATTGAATTATACACATGCCACATACATAAGTATGCATGTATGCATTTTGCTCGCAACAGGCACATAATTATAGCTAAATTCTTGAATTGAATTGCACGAGTGCAGCATACATACAGATGTATATATGCAATTTGCTCACATCGGGCACACGTGTACATTACATGTAACTATAGCAGTTTGTGCAGCTGCTTCTACTGTTTGAAAATTCTAAAATTTGGCTGTATACTAAAAGACAAAAAAGCAGTGAAAGCCAAAAACACTAGTGCTAGATATTGGTAGGTTACATGTTTTTGCTAGTTGTGTTTAGCCCAAGTATTTTGTGTCCTATAATTACATAGTAACTGTATACCTGGCCATTATAAAGCACAATTTTGTTTTGAAATTACGCCCACCCCCACTTTTGAGTGAAACTTCCTGCATAGGCTAATTTGCCTCGAGAATATGTCCACCAGGAAGTGATGCATTTGTCAGTGAGCATGCTGTCAATAAAAGGTTTAGCAGTTTATTGTGTACGCTGGTTAGCTCTGAATATAGCTAGATATAGCTAGATCCTATTTGCAAGTATAAGAGACAAGGACAATCTTCTCTGAATCTCTGTAAGACTCTGACAGTGACAAGGAACAACCTTCCATGACCTTCTGATGCAGAATCTTGACTCGATCTTTATACCTAGCTACTTTACCCATGCATTACCATTGTTGTATGTTGATGTATTCATTGTATTTCAAGAGCTGGCAGGCCTCAGACTCAGACTGAGAAGAATAGTTTCTTAATGAGTGGGCTTAAATTTCGAGACAAAACTACTGTTTTCGAAATTAACCCCATCCTACCTGTAGCTGCTTTGTAGCATGC
Source organism: Halichondria panicea (assembly GCF_963675165.1). Taxonomy (NCBI): domain Eukaryota; kingdom Metazoa; phylum Porifera; class Demospongiae; order Suberitida; family Halichondriidae; genus Halichondria; species Halichondria panicea. The sequence continues at coordinate 3,481,582 of NC_087391.1, forward strand.
AATTAGGGTGGGCGTAATCTCGGTAGAGTACGGTACTGGAAGGTTTGGATCGTATGGTACATACAAGTGGCATGTGTACTAGAAAATATCCAAAATAGCACTGTGTACCCTATGGTAGCAGGATAGATGGCACATGTGGCATGCATGCCTAGGAGTGCAATGAACGAAGCCACATACAAGCAGACTGTGTGCAAATCATACATGCAGCATGGATGCAGTCTGTGTACATATCACGCACATAATTATAGCACACGTATTGCATATTACTGTTCGCTCTTATCCTGCACTTGTTTTGCGCATGTGGCCAAATGTCAAGGTACCTAACTAACACTGGATATGCGCATAACTAATGTGCATGTGTGCAACGTTTATAAAGCGTTTATGCGCAGCACACATGTAGCGCACTTCACATTTTTGTAAGTATAATATGCATTCGCAGAGGGTTGGACTCCGCCCAACTAGTGGATATAAGCTTTGAACGACGGCTTAAAAACTTGACGTACTATGCCTATATAAGTACATGTAGGCATGATTGTAACCAGCAAAGAGAACACGATTATTATACCTTGTGGATGTTGTATACAATGTCTGGTTGAGTTAGGTTCAAAATGTCATTATTGCCCTTTAGGCTCTTTGGGTGTGACAAGAACTCAGACCCTTAATAAAAATACAGCAAATCATATATTTCCACACATCATAAAGGTATACAAATGTACCTCCAAAATCCAATTCATCAAGATCTTGATTCTGTATCATTGTTCCCATCCCACCATCCAGGATCATGATTCTATCAGTAAGTTGAGCTGCTAGAGCATTTCCTATATCTCCTATAAAGACATAAATAATGTTTTGCTTTCGCTGATTAGAGTTTATAATTATAGCAAAGAAGTAATTTGTATAATGTTATCACTGAACTACACAGTCATTACATACATGCAGAACAGGAGATTAATGGAAACAGTAGTCTATCTGATGGCCTGACGAATCGATCTTCAAGGATAGAAGCCAGAGGATAGAAAGCTCTATTATTATAACCGTATATAATAGCACGAAATTTTCGAGGCACTTACATTTCGTGGAATGGCCTCTAAAAGCATTTCGTTGCACAATGTTCGCGGAGTGACTGCCTGCCTTATAGCAGATAGTTCTAATTAAAGAACAATTTTCGTGGACTTAACTTTCGTGTAGGATTGCTAACACACGAAATCCGCAAAAATTAAGCCCCTCGAAATTTCGCGCTATACGGTATTGCATTTCCTGTTAATGAATAATTGAAAAAGGGGTGGGATCAAGGTAGGGTGAGATGTCTCTAAAATAACGAGAGGTCGAGCAGTAAGTACAGTGTACGTGCATGCAGCTTTGCAGCTCTTTTCTGACTCAGCACTTTTCTGACTCTTGTAGCTAACAAACAGCTAGCGCTTTAGTGCAAGGCTAACTCATAAGTTGAATAGAAAGTTTATGCGCAGATGCTATATTAAAAAGATTCTGAAGAGACTGCAACAGCCTTTACTGTAAGTCAAACTAGCCATAACTCGAGAAAGAAGCTGTAGTTCGCAAATGCACTAATCAAAATCCAAGAGAACGTGGCTTGAAGCCTATAGAAGCTGTTAGTTTTCATCGCATTGCAACCGTTGAGCAGTTGCAGCTGGAACAGACACACACACAGTCAGCTTTAGAAGTCAAACCATAGCCTCGATTCCAGGCCGCAAGAAACAATGTAAAGCGGCCTATAATCGAGGATATCGTAATACCTCGATTTAAAGCGACACTTTTGAAGTCAGAGATCGCTTCTTTTGGAGGTTGAAAAATTATATTGAAGTCCTGGTGTCGCATATTTAGAGGATCAAATCTAATTGGAGGTAACTTTACAGAGTCTACTTGCCTCGATTTCAGGCCGCTTAAAAACACTGATTTTCCAGTGGGCTACAATCGAGGCTAGGGAGTGGCTACATTTACCTCTATTTAGAACGCGACATTAAAAAATAATTGTCAACGTAGCTGTTGCTACTTTTAGAGGTCAGAAAATTGCTGAAGCTCCTGGGTGTCACATATTTGGAGGGTCTCCTTAAATCGAGGCCTTACGGTAGTAGAGTAATCTCCAATTAGATGCGACCCTCTAAATATACGACACCAGGACGTCAACATAATTTTTCAACCTCCAAAAGAAACGACCTCTGGCTTCGTAATTATTTAAAAGTGTCGCCTTAAATCGAACTGATAAGTACGGTAGGATGCTCAAAAATACCAATAGCCTGGAATCAAGGCTACTGTGGCTACACTTGACTTCCACTGACACAAAAGGATAATGTTGTCTACACAGCGTTTGTTTCTAACGTCAAAAAATTTCAGGTTGACTCATTAGGGTCACTTTTCCGGTAAATCGTAGTGCCTGAGTATATAGTACTAGATCTAGTATGATTCTTGTGACTCACCTTCAACCCTAGGAGCTGTGGCATGAAACAGAAATGAATCACACTGTCCTTGATGAACTGCACTCATGTTGTCCAGAGCTAGCTAGCTCTGAGCTGAAGAAGACAAAAGCGTATATATCTCTACGTACGTACGTCTTCACTGGACAGAAGAGAATTAATTATAAGGCCTGCTACCGACAGCTTGCGCATGCGCAAAATTAATTATTGAATGGTGGTAAAATGGTAGGCCCCCTCTGTAGCAGGATGAAAGTAGACTATAATTATCAAATAATTATAAATGTACTATACCTAGCCCTTAAAACATACAAAGTAACAAAATGGTTCTGCATGCAGTGGCGTAGGCAGAGGGGGGCTGACGGGGCTAGAGCTCCCCCCCTTTTGTGTTTCATCAACTCCAACGACCAGCTTGAATCACCTTGATCTGTCAATCTATTCTGCACTGCACTGTACAGTGCAACAACCAAAGAGAGTAGATTTTTTTTTTGGTACACATTTTTTACATTTTGTGGCATATCTTCTAAAGTAAAAGTGATATGATCTATTTGAGTGCAGGTACTGAAAGTTCAACTATTGGCGCTTCCATTGGACCACCACCTGTTACATCACATGACATCATCAGTATAAAATGGCTGTCTGAAGATGTGTACTTCCGAAAATATGTTAGGAATAGAAGTAGCTTATTTGTTTGAGTTAAGATCTGAAATTTGTTGTGCATGTACCTGAGTATATTGCTCATCTTTTGAGCTTCAACGGAAGTCTGGGCTACTAGTAAGTTCTGAGAAATACTGCATTTTGTTGTTTTTTGGTGGCAAATACGTTAGGAATACAACTTTCGATTTTATATTAGTTAAGGTCTGATTTTTGAGCAGCATGTACTACAATAGTGTACTTTTCATCTGCACTAACTTACAGGAGTTAGGCTAGCCTCTTCTTTGCTAGAGCGGCCCATCTTGTCAAAAACAGTGCTTTTTATGACTTTTGGGGCAATTTGGCTACGTAATAAGCTCAATTACCACGCCCCTGTGACACAGAATGACCAACACCAACTGTGTTGCAGGTAGACATCACATGACCTTTGGATGTAGCAAATAACAACAAGATGATTTGTGATGTCACAAATCAATGAATATCATTGCATACGTCAGCAAAAGTAGCAAAACGGAGCAAAATCACCATTTTTGACAAGAAGGGCTGCTCTAGCAAAGATGAGACTTGTCTAGCTCCTGTAAGTTAGTACAGATGAATTCTATGCTATTGTAGTACATGCTCCTCAAAAATCAGACCTTAACTAGCATAAAATCGAAAGTTGTATTCCTAACATATTTGCCACCAAAAAACAACAAAATTCAGTATTTCTCAGAACTTACTAGCAGCCCAGACTTCCGTTGAAGCTCAAAAGATGAGCAATATACTCAGGTACATACACAATAAATTTCAGATCTTAACTCAAACAAATAAGCTACTTCTATTCCTAACATATTTTCGGAGGTACACATCTTCAGACAGCCATTTCATAGTGATGATGTGATATGATGTAACAGGTGGTGGTCCAATGGAAGCGCCAATAATTGAACTTTCAGTACCTGCACTCAAATAGATCATATCACTTTTACTTCAGAAGATATGCCACAAAATGTGAAAAAAAATAATATAAAAAAAAATCTACTCTTTGGTTGTTGCACTGTACACGTAATTACTAATTACTAGAATGATGTCATTCAATGGAAATGTGGGCAGGGTCATCTACTGCGCATGCTTACTGCTGATGAAAAGTGATGACCTTTTTTTAGGTAAAATTCCAAGCTATTCAGCGCCTGCTCTGGCCCTGCTCAATGGATTTGAGCCCTGCCCTTCCCAAAATCCTGGCTACGCCACTGGCATGCAATGTGTTCAAGACAGTCATGGCAAAATTAATTATACGCCTAATAGACACGAGTAGTCTAGGCCCTGATAAATCATGCTTTTTTTCACCCTATTCTAGACTTCTTGAAAATTTGCTTCATAAAAAATTATTCAAATCTGATTATTACACAAAATTAAAATTAAGACGTAGACATAAACACAGTACACAACATAGCCTCGATCCCAGGCCGAGTTTTCGCTTATAATTATAACGGTTAGGCGAACAACTATATATGGATCGAGGCTACACACAACGACACATGCAAGCCATAATTAATATATCTTGAAGTTGATCCACCTTAATAGGGTGCTTCTTGGTATAACTATTCCTTGCATTACATCATACTATTACACTGTGTATTACATCATAATCATAGTAATGCACAGTGTATAGGTACATGTAGGTAGCACTGGTAATGTAGGTAATGCAGGTAATGTAGGTAACACTAGTAATGTAGGTAATGTAGGTAACACTGGTAATGTAGGTAATGTAGGTAATGTAGGTAACACTAGTAATGTAGGTAATGTAGGTAACACTGGTAATGTAGGTAATGTAGGTAATGTAGGTAACACTGGTAATGTAGGTAATGTAGGTAACACTGGTAATGTAGGTAATGTAGGTAACACTGGTAATGTAGGTAATGTAGGTAATGCAGGTAACACTGGTAATGTAGGTAGCATAGGTAATGTAGGTAACACTAGTAATGTAGGTAACACTGGTAATGTAGGTAACACCGGCAATGTAGGTAATGCAGGTAACACTGGTAATGTAGGTAATGCAGGTAACACTGGTAATGTAGGTAGCATAGGTAATGTAGGTAACACTGGTAATGTAGGTAACACTGGTAATGCAGGTAACACGGGTAATGTAGGTAACACCGGTAATGTAGGTAATGCAGGTAACACGGGTAATGCAGGTAATGTAGGTAACACTGGTAATGTAGGTAATGTAGGTAACACCGGTAATGCAGGTAACACTGGTAATGTAGGTAACACGGGTAATGTAGGTAACACGGATAATGTGGGTAACACGGGTAATGTAGGTAACACAGGTAATGTAGGTAACACTAGTTATGTACGTAATGTAGGTAATGTAGGTAACACGGGTAATGTAGGTAACGCGGGTAATGTAGGTAACACAGGTAATGTTGGTAATGTAGGTAACACAGGTAATGTAGGTAACACGGGTAATGTAGGTAACGCGGGTAATGTAGGTAACACAGGTAATGTTGGTAATGTAGGTAACACGGGTAATGTAGGTAACACTGGTAATGTAGGTAACACTGGTAATGTAGGTAACACGGGTAATGTAGGTAACACTGGTAATGTAGGTAACACGGGTAATGTATAGGTAACACTGGTAATGTAGGTAATGTAGGTAACACGGGTAATGTAGGTAACACAGGTAATGTAGGTAACACTAGTTATGTAGGTGATGTAGGTAATGTAGGTAACACGGGTAATGTAGGTAACACGGGTAATGTAGGTAACACAGGTAATGTAGGTAATGTAGGTAACACTGGTAATGCAGGTAACACGGGTAATGTAGGTAACACTAGTAACACGGGTAATGTAGGTAATGTAGGTAACACTAGTAACACGGGTAATGTAGGTAACACTGGTAATGTAGGTAACACGGGTAATGTAGGTAACACGGGTAATGTATAGGTAACACTGGTAGTGTAGGTAATGTAGGTAACACAGGTAATGTAGTTAACACGGGTAATGTAGGTAACACGGGTAATGTTGGTAGCACAGGTAATGTAGGTAATACAGGTAATGTAGGTAACACGGGTAATGTATAGGTAACACAGGTAATGTATAGGTAACACGGGTAATGTAGGTAACACGGGTAATGTATAGGTAACACAGGTAATGTAGGTAATGTAGGTAACACTGGTAATGCAGGTAACACGGGTAATGTAGGTAACACTAGTAACACGGGTAATGTAGGTAATGTAGGTAACACTAGTAACACGGGTAATGTAGGTAACACAGGTAATGTAGGTAATACAGGTAATGTAGGTAATACAGGTAATGCAGGTAATGTAGGTAATGCAGGTAATGTATAGGTATATAGATGTAATACTGATAGGATTTAGGTTGTAGCGGTGTGCATATCATGGTACGGTAAAGTTAAAATATGCATGCAGTGAATATTGATGAACACAACCTGAAACGACACAAATAACAATGAAGAATAGTGATTAAATAGTATATGGGTAGCTGTAAGTGTTTAATTTTCTACTGTCGCCTCGCCGTTTTCTTACGCGGTTCATCATCATCGTCATCTGTATCATCTCCACTGTCTGTACTGATGTCGTCATGATGTGCCTCTTGCAGTGTGCATTTCAATTGCATTGTACACAGTTGTGTGAAAGTAGCTAGTGATTTGCGTCGGTGCAACAGGTACTTTGCAATATCACTTGATGATTTTGGGCTAAGTTTCAGGCCTTGATCAGATGCAGTCAAAAGTGGGTATTATAGATGGATGATATAATGTCACTACTAGATTCTAGTTCATTTTCAGAGCAGTAAGATAAGATTGCTTCTAAAAGGAAGCACTCCAGCTTTGTAGGGGGTCCAGTCATAACTATTTCTTGCTTCTTTTCAGCAAAAGCAATACTTTTGGTGATTTCATGTTTCTGCCACTGGTGCTTGTGCCTGTTGCATTTTACTATTGTTTTTTAGGGTCTCTTAGCAATACTGTTGCTACAACTTTTGCAAACACATTTTGCATGGCATCCCTCGCCTGCTTTTAAGCATGGGCATGATATTTTGGTTGTGCATTTGTACTTGATTTCACTGCAATGAGATCCTCCAGATTTGTCATTCTTACCACAAGTACAGGAAATCATATTCTCGGCATTACTTAGTTGTATACGTAGTGGCAGTGGAATCACACCATCAAAATGGCCTTGACCGTACTGATTAAATGCAACCATTAATGGGATTGATACAAGTTGCACCTCAGGGGTGACACAGAAGAGTGTGTGATATGCCATGGAGGAGAATACAATAATTGGTATTCCTAATACATTGGATAGACATGTTAGCATCGTATCTCCCAATTGGCCTTGAAAAGTGGAGCGGTTTAAGAAGAGTTTTGCTTCTTTTTTAAGGTCAGTGCCTTCACACAAAAAAGGTTCATATCTATGTTACCTACATTACCAGTGTTACCTGCATTACCTACATTACCTGTGTTACCTGTGTTACCTACATTACCCGTGTTACCTACATTACCTGTGTTACCTACATTACCCGTGTTACCTACATTACCTACATTACCTAAATTACCTATATTACCTAAATTACCAGTGTTACATTACCCGTGTTACCTACATTACCAGTGTTACCTTACCCGTGTTACCTACATTACCTACATTACCAGTGTTACCTACATTACCTACATTACCCGTGTTACCTACATTACCAGTGTTACCTACATTACCCGTGTTACCTACATTACCAGTGTTACCTACATTACCTACATTACCCGTGTTACCTACATTACCAGTGTTACCTACCTTACCTACATTACCAGTGCCTTACCTACCTTATCTACATTACATAATGTATATACAGGCTTATGATGTAATATACAGTGTAATAGTATGATGTAATGCAAGGAATAGTTATACCAAGAAGCACCCCTATATGGCGCGCCGTGTGTTTCAATAACAATGTCTGCATGTACATAGGCGAGTCCTGGTGTGAATATACCGAGATAGCATGCATGTGCAATGATCGCCTTATGCAGTGATCATGTCTGCACATGCAACCATTAGTCTCTGCGTGTGCAGTGATCATCCTTCAACGGAGATAAGCTTCCTTCTTGACTATAAGAGTTCCAGACGAAGTCTTAGGGCTAACAGCTTAAATCACATGCCCTCTGTCATTGTGAAATCTTTGAAAGAAACCTTTGACAAGGAGACATGATCACTGCATGTGCACAGACTAATGGTTGCATGTGCAGACATGATCACTGCACACGCAGAGACTAATGGTTGCATGTGCAGACATGATCACTGCATGTGCAGAGATTAATGGTTGCATGTGCAGACATGATCACTGCATGTGCAGAGATTAATGGTTGCATGTGCAGACATGATCACTGCATGTGCACAGACTAATGGTTGCATGTGCAGACATGATCACTGCACACGCAGAGACTAATGGTTGCATGTGCAGACATGATCACTACATAAGGCGATCATTGCACGTGCATGCTATTTGGGTATATTCACACCAGGACACGCCTATGTACATGCAGACATTGTTATTTATTGAAACACATGGCGCGCCATACACCCCCTTATATAATTATTCATGTACCTTCAGCCATTTTTGCCATGAGAACATCATTATGCAAAACTTAGTGTAATAATCTTTACCAAAATGGACATGTACCATATATACATAATTGATAATACGCTGAATTTGGGGCAGTTGCTCAAAAGCATGCATAATAGCAGAAAAAAGAGCATAATTTGCCAGGGCCTAATTCTAGTCAAGGCTCATGAATAAATATAACCTGAAGCGCTTCTATCTATTGCTACACACTACCGTACACCTATCTGCGCATGCGCAACCGAGGCGTGTGAGTTGAACCTTCTGCAGCTGATTTCTATAATTATAAGCCAACACACATTCATATCTCCGAAATCCCTATCCCACAGAACCTGTCACATGTAAGATCCAATCTTAGTGAATCAGCATGACTACCGTGCCTACTCAAGGCGAATAACACATTAATATAATTATGTCCACATGTATAATTTATTGTATGACGCTGGTTAAACATAATAAATAATTATGATGAGCTTGTCAACATCTCTAGCCATTGTCTTAACGCTTGTCCAAGTACATGTGGCATCTTTTGTAAGTCTCGAAGTATGATGTAGAATGGAAAAGGAAATACCTCCAGGTACGAAGCAATGACAGGACCCTGCAAAATATATATACTAGCTAGTCGTACAAAATAATTACTGCTAATATGGGCATCTCACATTGCTTAGCTCAACCATAGATTGAAAAGGAAGGGGATTGGAAACGAACATTTTTGCGTGAAACACTCCGCGTTATAGGGCGTGGCTAAAACTACAAAGGGATTATTTTATAGTCAGCATGCCCATTACCTGTCTTGGCTGCCATACAATGTGCTGTACATAGAAATGGTGAAATTGATCACTTTTAATGTTGAATATTCTAGAGAATATAGCTCTAAAAGGTCGACTAAGCAACGCAACCACTATCACTAAGCAAATAAATGCTATAAAAGAAGGAATAGCCCTTACTATGAAGTCGTGAGAGGTCAAGGCCTGTGGTGTGTCTAAAAGTATACTAAAGCAGTTTGAAGGACTATACTGCAAACGTTTATGAACAGTAAAGCTTATCCATAGCATGAAACCATTCTATATAGCACTTAGATACATAATAACCAAGTCAAGCAATGTCTTTTGCTGTTTAGGCTTCGCAGCAGGGAAAGAGAAAAGTTGACATGGAGTAATTCGAGCTATACTCAACAAAAACTAAAAACAGAGTAAAGACAGCGGACTTAGACAAGTTAGAGCTTGTCAGTGGTGTAAACTTACTTCTCTAGAGTAACCTCCCAGCCTCTGAGTGATCGCTAGTGGATAGGAGAGCTAGAAACAGTTGAAATACAACCAGAATACGGTCAAAACAAAAATAATCGCGATCGCGAAATCATAACGCGGAGTGTTTCAACCATTTACACAGAGAGGCCTGGTCGTTTCCAATCCCCTTCCTTTTCAATCTATGGCTCAACTAACTAGCTTTTGCACAGCTATTTTATTTATTTATCACCTTCTCAGACGAGAACATTGGAACTTTGATGTCTGATATTGAATCCTGTGCAAATGGACAAGAACTTATGTGTAAAACTTAATCTTCCATTTCCACTATTTACCTGAGCTTGTGTGTCCAAAATAATAAAAACTGTAAAGATACCACATTCTGTCAGTCGCCGCAAGGCCATGTCAATTACCTAGGCGACATAATACAATTAATTATACACAAAAAATGGTTGTTTCAATAATTGTGTGCAATATTAAACTATCATGGTTGCGAAAAACAGTTTGCTCATGAAGATTCACTAGAGTATATAATAGAGAAGAGAGTATTGAACATAGGCATACTGCATGTACATCAGATGTATTCGGAGAGTATAGCGAGACTTCCTGTATCTGTCACAAGCTTGGAATTTGCGCACTGACCAATCCAAGAGTGGGTAATGTAATCTACTTTCTACTCTCCGCATACATCTGATACACAGTATGCCTACGTTCGATACACTCTCTATCATAATTATACTCTTGCTATTGATAATAATTATACTGTAGTGCTAAAAATTATGCGTGATACCAACGAAATAATAGTTAAGACACTGTTTAGGAAGTTTCTACATGATTAAAACAGTGTCTAGATCATAGCAACCATGCATACGAGTGTTTAGCCGATCAGATTTGAAGGCTAATCCCTGCTACATAAGAAGTACTAGCCTCGATCACAGGCCGAGTTTCGCTTTTATAACGGTTGGGCAAACAACTATAGGCTGTTGTCTGCGTATGCGTCAGTAGTCGTTCGTCAGATTCTGCCGAAAGTATAATTATTCTCGTTTATTTCCGTGACATTTATATTAGCGTACTATCGTGTACTAGCAGTCAGTATCCCGTTTATCATTATTGGAATTGCTCCTTAAGTTAGCTGAAGCTTTTATCATCCCTGAAGCTTAAAAAACATTACTCTGGAGACAGAACAACAAGTTGAGTGGCCATAAAACTTTGTAAAGCTTTTATAGGTCAGATATTTTGTGTAAGTCATTTTTGTTTGGCAAGATCTATATCCACCATTGATATATCTTACGGTAATCAAGTAAAGGGTGTGAGCTAGAGGACTTGATCATCGATCAGCTTGAACAGAGGGATCACTATAACCTGTTTAATACGAGAAATTTAATATGTAAACGTATTATAGAATGTCTATACTTCTCTGCACAAGAACCAGCTTTCCCAACAGGGCTCCTAGCTCTTAGTGTAAATCCAACAACACACTAGATAATTCACAGAGTGAGTATACAAAAGATGCACATAGGAAGCTGCTTCACAAGGTGAGTTGTCGGTTGTGCTGCAGCACGATTATAGTGACCCAGGAACCCAGGGCAACTTCACGATTGAAGGCTCAAATTACTTCTCAAGAAGATTTAGCTAGCTGCTGGACCTCTCCGCATGATTCTAGGCCCCTATTCGTAACCCCTATTCGTAACTCAGGTAAATTTTGCAGCCTTTGAGCTACAAGAAGCAATGCAGATATACAGTCCTGTGAGTAGGACAAAATTAACACTAAGATAAGGTTTAAATTACCCTTACTCAGTCCAATCTAGTTCGTCTTGCTTTGGTAGTATTGTCCATGGAGCCCTCGTTGTACTTGCTGGGGTAACCGGTTGCAAAACGGAGTTGCCGAAAGACAGAACAGAACTCTAGTTGAAACTCTATCCTGCGTCTCAACTCCAACTTGTTAGCCCATGATTTTTGATCACCGAGCTTCTTCCCTCCGTTTTGTTCAGGGGTTTTCGGTACAGTCTTCTCATGTCTGATCTCAAGTAGCTCTCAAACTCGGTTTAGGTAAATTCACACCATGTTAGCAGATTCCAAGTTACCACACAACTATCTGCGTAACCGCAGTCTAACAAGAGCTCTACCAGGAATAACCCAACACAAAGCCCCAAGTTAAACATTTGCGTGTATTTGGTTGTGATAGATAGAAACTAGACTCAAAGTCAAGGAAGTGCTATTTTCTGGGATATGTCAAAGGATGGATATTGATTGTATGATATCAAACGGGGAAAAGTGTTCCACAGTTGAGATGTCGTCTTTAACGAGAAAAAACGAGCCGAACAGTAAGTAATAGAACAGCAAGTAGTCAAAGTCGAGAACAGGAGACATTTTGTAGAACTTGAATTATTTTATGACACAGATTTTACTCCTGAATCAACGGAGGAGGTATATAGAACCTGTACCAGCTGTTCCACTAGAGACAGGAATCGTCCTGAAGAAAAGCACTTGCTGGTCTTGAGAACGAAGAAATGGTGGCAGATATGTTGACAAAGGGACTCAATCGAGATCAAATTGAGAAACTTCGAAACATGGCAGGACTCAGAATTATACGAGGAGTGTTGTTGTTGTTGTTGAAACTATACTATACCTTTATCATAATGGACTTGTATAATAGAACTGTACCTGTACTGTTTATGTGTGCTAGACATCACTGTAGATAACTGTTGGTATAACTGTTTAGTGTCTTAATGGTTCTGTTCCGTAACAAGTTTTAGTCTGGTGCATTTGTCTTTTGATGTAAACTTAATTAAAGTTCTTGAACTAGCTTTGTATACATGTAGCTGCTCTGCTAACGTGTGTATTGGTTTACTAAATATTTTTACCGACCACAAACACAATAACAATTTGACGCATGCGCAGGCAACTAGTACCAGGCCTGGTTGTTCACTTAATCGTTATAAAACTCGGCCTGGGATCGAGGCTAAGTAAGTACATTATTTTCTAAGTTTGATAGAACACTGCCTTTAACCAATCGGATTGCCGTATTTATGGCTAACATGTGATCTAATGCAAGAGGCTATCCATATCGTTAAACGATTAATTCATTCGAGGCCTGTACAGTCTTCATTGAATCAGAGGAAGTAAATTGATCGCATATTAAAACAAATCGTTTTCGTAGCCTTAAAATTGGCATAATAAGCAGCTGGAGCAAGGTTGAACCCTAATCGACCAACCACACCACGGTTGATCTCGATTGAACCTGATTATAGCTAGCTTCGCTCAAAGTTATTGCTAACGCTATGCCTAATTACAACCTGGTTGTAATGAAAGCATGAAAGCACCAGGCCGGGTGTGATGCCTTGGTGCATGGAGACGCTACAACTGAAACTACTAGCTACAGTTGAGCCTCGATTATCCGAACATCTGTATGGCTTAAATATTTGGATACTCTAAATGAGGCACAACCAATCAATAATTCGAGTATAATTACAGCCTCTGCATGCAAAATCAGCAACAGTGCATGTCCAGATCGGGCTCTAGTCTTAAACATAATGCATCAGTGGCAAAACAAGGTAACAAGCTATCTATGCATGAGTAAGCATTTGCTATGAACTTGGTTGAACCTTTCCTCTGGAAAATCGAGAATTTGGATAATCGTGTACTACAATAAAATTATTACACACAACATTTTGCATGCAGGGAATGCCAAGAGTGAGAAACGATCGACCCATGATGGTTGCCAAAAGCTCAAGTCCATAATTATTAATGGCTGCTGATCTCATGATCTGAAACAGCTAGTGCAGCGTTGCAGCTCTTTTATCACTCTTCCGCTACCAAAAGCTAGCATTCTAGTGCAGAGCTAACTAAAATAATAGAGTAGCAATAATCGATCTACGGGCTATGCACTATTTTAAAAGGATGCAGTGACATTCCAAGTAAGCAAACTAGGTACGAACAAAGCATTATTTTGGAAATCTACAAATTAAAAATAAAATAAAAGCGTAACTGGAAGCCTAAGTTTGCACTTCATTGACCATTGAGCAGCTGACTGTTACTGACACACACACACACTACCATATACCTCGCTTGAGCATGCGCACCAAGGCATAATAATGACTGAAGGTTGAGGCACATTAAATATTGGTGTCATGTATGATGTAAAAGTTTAAAATCCATAAAACCTCTTAGAATCATCAAGTGACAGCAACAGGACACACACACTTGCTTTGTGTTCTTACAATAATATTATACTCTCGCTATTCCGGCTCTCTGAATTACGTGAGGCCATCTCGATATAATTATACCATCCATTTGGTTTCGCACAGATTGCTAGCCTGATGTTTACAGCACAAAACTCGCCCTGAAATGCGGCCACTCGCTATATATTGCGTATATACTGGCGAGTACTGGCTGCCTCAAAGTAGATTTCTAATACATGGGTCATTCCATATCAATTCAACGAAATTTAAAACGTGACGTCTTCAGAATTCCACGAAACTTGGTACATGTGTGAGGAATGGTATGGTAACATATCAGAAAAAATGTTGGGTTTGTAAACAATATTATGGCTTCTGAGATTGAGTTAATTAAAAAATACAGAAATTCTCCACTTTTAGAAACTGGCTGCTGTTAGTTAAACTGTAACTTTCTAACCATTAACATTCAAGACTAAGAATGTATATCATGTTGTTGCCTAAGAAATTCCGCATCATTTGGTATGTTGTACGGCTTCACTTAATACTTAATTTATTAGTATCCTTCGAACTCTGACTTCTCGAAAAGCAGCTGTAATTTTTTGTGTATCATGTTCCTCATACCATTCTCTTGAAGTGTGACAAGTTTGGTTTTGGGATTCCAATGGGATCATGAGATATGTTGTGGGATGTAGTGTGATTTAGGCAATATTTGTGGTTTCAGAGAATAAACAGTCCTTCTTTGTTGTGTAATGTACCTAAAACATGTGTGCTAACTTTCCTGAACTTATGTTATCACAAGGAAGAATTCGAACTTTCGGCCGAGTGACATTTTCAGCCGAGGAACTGTAAAATGACTGATAGCTAAAACAAGTTTACAGCGACCATACGAGCAGCAAAATAATACTGACACCACGCCAGCTATTTGATTGAGCGGCGACAAGCATATCAGCCATTTGAGTACTGCACTACAGAGGACTATGAGAGAGAGAGCAGAATCATCTTGAATAATAATTTCTTGTTTTCTAAAACGATTCCAGACACATGCAAACTACACACATTATAAATTATTTGAACCATCTCTAGCTACTGATACAGTATAGTACTGCAGTCAGAAGATGGACACTGAAATGCCACCAGAGAATATTTTGTGATTGGTTTGCACAAAAAAATGAGTGGTTAGCTAGGGTGTTTTCCAAGTAAAACCACACAACTCGATCACTAGTGTGTGTACAATTTCTTTACCCTCACGGGCCATAATGCAGCTTATTCAAGTATCCCAGCCTCAGAAATAGATAATTTTATACGTTGCCTACATGATTTTATTTTTTTGATCATCAAATCAGAACAAGTCGAATTTATCCAAAAAGGAGCTGCATCAGAAATACTGACCAAACATTTGGGCTAGGCTTGTTAAATGTTAGTGCTAATGTTTTATACTGCTCAACTTTTATGAAATCACCATTGCTACAACTAAAATGTACAATTGTTAGCTTGAACGTAGGTAATGTCGCTCATCAACTTAAACCTACAATAATTTTATTGCTGATTGCAATATTGCCACAACAAAGGGCCTCACACACAGCTTACTTACTAAGGAAAAGTGCACAGTAACAATTGGGAAGGCAGAAAGGGACTGTTTATTCTCTAAAACCACAAATATTTCCCAAATCACACTACATCCCACAACATATCTCATGATCCCATTGGAATCCCAGAATCAAACTTGTCACACTTTAAGAGAATTGTATAAGGAACATGATACTAAAAAAAAACAGCGTTTTTTGAGAAGCCAGACTTCAAAGAACACTAATTAGATGGAATACTCAAACTTTATCAAGTGAAGCCATACAACATGCCAAATGATGCGGAATTTTTTAGGCAACAAGATGATAGAATGTTAATGGTTAGAAAGTTACAGTTTAACTAACAGCAGCCAGTTTCTAAAAGTCGGGAAATTCTGCATTTTTTAATTAACTTAATCTCAGAAGCAATATTGTTTACAAACCCAACATTTTTTCTGAGATGTTATCATACCATTCCTCACACATGTACCAAGTTTCGTGCAATTCTGAAGACGTCACGTTTTAAATTTCGTTGAATTGATATGGAATGACCCACATTTATTACGGCCGGATATGACGTTTGGGGTGTAGTTTGGCAGATTACACTTACATGGAGAGCAAAATTAAAAGAGAGCTAGCCTAAAATGGTTCATTATCCTTGAGGCAGAACCGAGAAAAATTAGTGGTTAGATTTCAAGGTAGGGTTAGTTCTTTTAGACGCAGCTATTTTCTGAAATGCAGCTATGCACCCGCTATTTCAGCCAATAATTATTATTGCATTGTCCGTCCCTGGGGTCTGTCTGCCCAGCTACAGAACTCTTACTTGAACTTCATTGATCTTGAGCAGCTGTAGGAGTGTACACATGCAGACACACAGACAGACAGACAGACGCGCACGCGCACACACAACCCCACGCATGCACGCACACACACACACACTACCGTACTCGCTTGCGCATGCACACTGAGGCATAAGAACATAAGTGCACAGAGTCAAGAATAACGGCCACCTGTGAGCTTTCTACAACCTTAAAAACAACAAATTTGACTGTAATGAACCTCGGTGGAGATGCCAAAGCTACATAACATAAAGCTACTAATAGCTTTTATACTTTTGCTGCATGCAAATTCAGAGTGGGTAATGATCGACCATGATTGTTGTTAAAAACGATCGATGCCAAAAGTTCAAGTCTAAAATTAATGGCTGCATCAGCTGAGCCTTGCAGCTCTCTTCTCACTCTTGCAGCTACCAATAGCTAGCGTTTTAGTGAAGAGCTAACTACTAAGCAGAGTAGCAACACTCGGTAAACAAGTTTGGCTACGTGCTCTTCTGAAAAGGCTGCAATGGCATTCAAAGTCAAGTAGAACAAAGCATTATTTTGCAAATCCACGAATAAAAACCCAAGTAAACATGACTAGAAGCCTATAGAAACTCTTACTTGCACTTGATTTATCTTTAAGCAGCTGTAGCAGTCTACACACACGCTTGCGCATGCGCACCGATAAAATTGTCTATTTGAGCCATGGAACGACTACGATGTTTGAGCTGCTTACTCTAGTCGCCCAAGAAAACTAAATCTAACTCATGAATACTTCATGAGCAAATGGGGTACCGTAACCTTAATGGAGTGCCGCTTACCACTCCTCCATCACTGAATACTCCTCTCCCATCTGATAAAATGATGAGTAAGCGGCTGAAAACTATTGATTGCAAGACCAGTGTGGAAGGCTGTTGAGCATACTGAACAAATACCGATTTCACTGTTCGAAGCATCTGCATACACAGATAGGGGAAAATAATGTGGTCTATACCGTTGTCCATGGATATTATCTTGCCTCTTTAAAAGATGTGCCCTTTTGTTTGAAAGTTAAATGATGTAACAGATTTCCACCATCTTCATCAGTAAATGTTTGCTCCATAGAATGTAGCATTTCAGAATTCAAGCCAAATCTGTAGTGAATACTAATTAGCCAAAACATAATTATGCTATGGACTGACCTGCACACTCCTATCTGACCATTTGTTAAACGAGTGACGGCTGATATAATGACAGCAAGTGACTCGTATGCCATCTACAAATTTGAGTAAGGGATGTGAGCTGTGCATCTCAAAGGTTTCAGAGAATTCTTATGGTCAAGTCACAAAATTCTCTCATTATAATGCGCAACTGTATATTAACAACACTGACCTGACGACAGTTGTTCTCTTGCATACTAGAAGAATCGTCTACTGTAACCATCACTTGGTAGCGACGATCAACCAATTTTGTCCGTCGTAACCAAATTCTATCATTTTGATAATTGCTAGCTATGAACGGAATTATTCTTCTCATGTTTAGTCGCTTTCCAGAACGATAATCTCCCCTGTAGCATGTAAATCAATAAGTATAACGATGAACAACTTACTGTACCTGAGTTGTGAAGCTGAGGTGGGTGTTAGTATTAACGACAACTCCTCATACAGAGTTTGAGCAAGGTTATGAGTGAACGAAGAGTACTGTCTCCACAAAGTGATAGAAGTTCGTATAGAGTCCTAAGCAATGATAATTATAATCACAATGCCAGGAATGAAAGCACCGCGGGTCCTGATCGTGCCAATAACATAAAGCTACTAATAGCTTTTATACACAGTATAGCGCGAAATTTTCGAGGCACTTATATTTCGTGGATTGGCCTCTAAAAGACATTTCGTTGCACAATGTTCGCGGAATGACTGCTAACCGGAAGCCACGCCTTAAATCTTTGCACGTTATAGCAGGTAATTTAACAATTTTCGTGGACTTATTTTCGTGTAGAATTCTAACCCAAGAAATCCGCGAAAATTAAGCCCCTCGAAAATTTCGCGCTATACGGTATATCATGATGAACATTTTTGCATCAAATGCATATGCAGGCAGAATCAATCACAGGGAAACTCAAAGGTAGGTAATGATCGACCACGATTGTTGTTAAAAAGGATCGATGCCTAAAGTTCAAGTCGAAAATTAATGGCTGCATCAGCAGAGCAGCTCTCTTCTCACTCCTGCCGCTACCAATAGCTAGCGCTCTAGTGCAGAGCTAACTACTAAGTAGAGTAGCAACACTTGGTGAACAAGTTTTGCTACGCATGCACTCTTCTGGAAAGGCTGCAATGGCATTCCAAGTAGATAACTCGAGAACAAAGCATTATTTTGCAAATCTACGAATTGTCTACACACACAGACACACAACCGTATACCTCGCTTGCGCATGCGCACCGAGGCATAATCAATGGTACAACATACCATATCCTCCGACTGAATGCTGGTCACTGCTGATACCATATCCTCCCTGATGACAGCAATCTATAACATTTCAATAGAGAGAGATGCATGTAAAGTGAACAATAAAGGCTAACTTACATGTTCTTGTTCAGATTGGTACTTCTTTTTAAGCTTCGAAAAAAAGCTTTCTGATGAAGGATACTTGGGCTGTTTGTCATCACTAACATGCTCATTGATTACTTCTAACTTGTTTTCCTTTTCGAAAGTGGCCTGAGAATTTCTACTAACACATCCCTGGGAGAAACAATGAAATTATTTTAATTAGCACACAACAGTACATCTTACAGTTGTGTCAGTTGCTTCAGTGCATTCCATCAAGTCACAGTCAGTGTTCTCCTCCATCACATCCTCTGTATTAGGATAAGAAGACTGCCCGCCACGACTTGCTGACCAATCCCAAACGATACTGTCAGCAATTACACTCTCAGCCTCGTTTGTATGTCGATACAATAGAGTATCCTGCAAGTGCAAGATGATGGCAATAACACTATACAAGTGTACACTAGCATACCTCAGGATTTGATACATCAGCAACGCTATCTTCCTGGTTAACTAGCCTTGCCCTCTTGGCAGTGGCCTCTAGATCGTCATCTAATACACGACCTTGATCTGTAGGAGCTCTTCGACGGCGAGTTCCATGATCATTCTACAAGATAAATAAAACGACATTGTGTATAGTGATGGTGCATTATACCTGATGAGAATCCTTAACAGCACCTACTTCAGGCAAATCTACGATCAAGAAAAAATATTTGATGGAAGTGACACTTCAATGCACTACCTAGCAAACCTTTCGACTGAGAAGTAGACACTGAAAAATTTCCTACACATAATGTATTAGCTTCATTTTCCTGTGTACTAGATGAGTCTTTGGCTGGTTCATTATCAAGTGCTTGTCCTGATGAAGCGAAAGTAGAACTTGTTGGCTGTAGAAAACACGTATCATAAAGTACACAAAAAATCACTGCTCACAATTGACAGAATGGTAGAATCTTCAACACTATTGCCACCATCTTCTCCATCAGAGAGCATGTCTTCTGCTGATCAGAGCAAAACTTGTGGAAATCCTGACTGTTAAGTTTCATTACTCACCGTTCTCCTTTCTGTTCTCAGTCTCACTACTTTCACCATCAGAGATTGAGTGTTGAATTCCGTCCTGAAATGACATGGCACAAAACATTATCACTAAAGTGTATCTAAAATATCTATACCATATCCCCACTGTCTAGGTCATCCATATCATCTTCTAAGTTATCAAGTTCTTCAGGCAAAGCAGTGTGATCAGATTCTGTTTCGACTTGAAGACTATCATCATATGGGTCAGTTAGTTCTGATGTAGCTTCATCTACCATATCTGAATTAAATACGACAGAGCTGATGTAACAAAACTCTGAAAAGCACAAATCGTACCTTGTTTGGCCACAATGGAAGTCTCTTCATTATTTTCAGTGCCACCTTTTGCATCAGGCTGATATGCCAATTCCTAGTGCATACACAAACCATTTTAACTAGTCCAACTAAATTAAAGCACCAACCTCAAGATTATCAGATTCTGGAGCCCACATGTCTTTGTTAAGGTCGTCTGGAGAGTCTTCTGGATCAAGCTCTCCCATTGTGTTACCCAGCTCTTCGACATCTAATTGATTAATTTGATGCTATAGACAGCACACATACTAAAACTCAACAGACCATCATCATCATTGTCATCCGTCTCTTCCTCTTTGTCACTGATATTTTTTAGTTCATCATTCAAAATATCGTCATTGACACTGATGGCATCCTCATCCTCCTGGGCTCGTTTGGTACTGTTTTCGAGATTGTCCTCCGACTTCCCTGGCTCCTGGATACATTTAATAATTACATGCACAAAGTTGTGCATGCTTGCCACAAACCATGTTATCTTTTTCTGTCTCTGACGAAACGTTCTTCTCTCCAGTTCCGTCAGCAAAACCACCAGCTTCGATATCAATGGAGTCAGTTTTGTTGGAAAAGTTAACATCTGTCTCTTGAACAGGTTTGCAAAACCCCTGAAGCCAAATAATTATGTTGTATTTTACTGTGAAGATGATCATGTAACAACAAACCTTAGAGCCGAGTGTAGCAAAGAGATTGAACAGAATGCTCGATAGCTTACACACTGATGCTTGAATACTAATCGATCGAATAAGGCAATCTTGACACAATTGCAGGTAGCAATTAAGCGCGGAGCACAGAATTTCCATTTGACCAGTAGATAGCTATGCACATAAATCAATAGTGACTAAACTTAACAAAACAACCTCATCAAACCTTTGTACTCTCAGTAGAATAGGCTAGAAGAAAGTTCGACACTTCAGACTTAACCTAAAATTTTATAGAAATTATAACTATAGCATAATTATTATAATCATTAATAATTATTACCTGAGTTATGTTAAGGCCCTCAACACCTGCTATGCTTTTCGTTGTTACAGATTTTAGTGTGGCTGTTGAAAGAGACATGCCTTTTGTAATTAAATATGCTAAAAAGAAAACGCACCTTCTTCATGGTCTATAGAAGACGAGAGTTTCTGGAAAGTAACCAGGATCACCTTGAACACATTATGATTTTCACTGCTTTCTTGGTTAAATTTACTCTCATGTACAGAAGACATCCACTCAGTAAACAGAGTCCATTTACTGTCAAAAAACTTCTCATACGTCTCAAGAAAGAAGAAAATAGGCGACCTGCAACAATCATTCCATTGATTAATTTGAACCCTACAATCATAACTTGCACCACCTAATGGTTGAAGCTTTAGCTTGAATAGCCGACAAAATATCTGAAAACTTCTTTAGGTAGGAGAAACCATTCTGAAGGGCTTTAATATCACCCCTGTAACCAATTTATACATTTATAATAATTATTATTAATATACTATACTTACTTGGAAACTACATTCACATGACAAGATGATAAATAAAGCTCCCGCTTAACAGCATCATCATACGCCTCCTGAATATCACCCCCAACGGACTAGCAGAAAATAGTTGACATTACAATTAACAATAGTGTAAGCGTCTCACCTTTAGATCATTGACGAACAAATCAGCCCTAGATTGAATATTAAGATTGAGAGACGAAAGAGAAAGTGGTGTAAGTGTGGCATCCAGTTCAGAGGGAGCTGTGTTTGATAGGTAATCGACACATTGTATCAGGTACAGACACAGCTCAAGCATGTCACACAAACACTTCTGTGGAAACAAAAGGGGGTTAAGTTTAAAACAAGATGAGGACAAATTTATACCGTCCAGTCTTGATAATCACAAAATGAGGCACTTGTTTTGCCAGAACACATAGACTGGACAACAGCTACAGCGTTTCTACATGTAAACCATCAATAATTATGTGCCTCTTAATCTGTATACAGGATACTTAGAAAACTACACATTACATCAATTTCTTGTAATCTCTAAGAGCCTTCATAAGTTGAATCCGGTGACTCAGAATTAAAGTTAACAGGTCATGAGTAAGCCCCTTACATCTCTGAACTTGGGGCAAATTTAAATCCTGAAAACACAAATCAGGTTTAGTATTTGAAATTTTCAGCACTTGTCCAAACCTTGGAAGGACTAGTGAACGCATTTTGTACGACCATGAGCCTAGCAATGCACCGTTCATAATACTCATTCATTTTGTTCCATAAAAAGCCTGCAGCTGGACTAATAGACAAGAGAAAAACATACAATTAGACTTGGGCAATCTCACTTACAACTCTGCACAATCTTCAAATGGCAGCTGCATAATCTTTTTAACAGTGAAATTCGAAGAGGAGTCAAGACCTTTCTTGAAAGACAGGCCTGCATGATTTTGTAAAATAGGGAAACGAGACATTGACAGACCCATTCACATACCTTCAGTCGACAGTGTTTTGAACAAATCACTAAGCATTTTACGTTTCAGAGACTGTCTTGCTTTTATCGTAGCTTCACGTTTTTCTTCTTCCACCTACAATGCACTTTCAACAGGTCAAAATTGTTTACCAAAAAAAGTAACGAACATTTTCCAGGAAGTGATTAGACGCGAGATCTTCTACAGTAACTATAATTTCACCTACACATAGAGACATTTGAATGAACTGCCCAAACTAAAGTACACAGATAATCAATTAATTTCTGATGACAATTATGGTTCTACCTGTGAAATCATCAATTCGCTTAACACAGTCTGTGCTAAAGCTGTTACGAAGCTTGCAAATAATACTTGACATTCTCTTCAAAGCAGTATCAGCATTTATTATAAGTTCTTCTTCCTTGTACAAAATCTGGCCTTCAATATTCTGCAACCCAAACAAAATACGACATTGAATATACAACTATAATAATTATTACTTACATCAAAACTTTTCACAAAAATTGTCTTGGGCTCAACAGCGTTGTCAATCAGATTAACTAATGAAAACTTGTTTTCTGTCGATAGACTACCTTCAGTTGGTAGAGAAACTTCCGTAAGAACAGGCAGCACTGGTTCAGTCAAAATTTCCTGTGGTGAGTGTAGTATAATACACATTAAATGACTTCATTGAAGATAATTACCTGATAATTTTTCATCAGAGTAAGTAATTTTTTGTGACTGCTCCGAATTGACGACTTCACCGACCAGTAAGAGCCATCATTCCACCTCATTACTTGCAATTGATTCTGAGAAGCACCAAAATTCGGTATTTTGCAATCATTGTTCCTTTTCATTCATACCTTAAAATCCTTTACAACCACAGATGTAAGTTTTTCCATAGCAGAAAGTACATGTGCTGAAAACTGACTGTAGTACTGATGCACATTGCCTAACACATCTGAGACAGAATACCGCCCTATATAAAAGATATAGACAGGTACATAGGTCAACAAGAAAAATCCATACCTTTCACAAGCATATCCGCTCGAAATGTACTGACAAGTAGAAGTCTGCTGCAGAATTCCCCTAGTGATGACTTTTCTACAAACGACTGGAGAGTTATAGTAAAGCCATCCAAATCATCATCTGCATATAATCCATGACACAGTCACTAAACAGCACCTTCACTTCAAATTGCCATTACCTGGTGCCTCCTGACAAAGGCCATATAGGTGAAACCACCAACGTGAAACGCCTGAATCTAGCTCTCTCTTGTAAGACTCAAGGAGCCTCTCATAGTAGCTACAAGGACAAGACAACAAGACAACAAAGTATGCAAACTTGAGCTTGAGATTACTACCTCAATTCAATTCTTCTCCACTCTAGGACAATCTCCACCAGCCTATCTAGCTCAGACTTTAGGGACACTCCAGTGCTAGCATACGCCTCCCATTCCTACGTGAAAACATGACAACTATAATCACTATAATCACAATTATCATTATGGGATATGACACACCTGCGCTTTAGATAGTATACACTCATACCCACTCAACAGCTTCATTAGGGGCTCTTCAACGCTCATTGACAAAACCTTTTCACATACACTTGCAACCTGTGGTACCATTAAAATAATAATTATAGATGTATAATAATTATTATAATACTGAATAATTATACCTGAACTAATATGGGGTTCTCTGGCCAATCTTGAAGCAATTCACTGATTCGAGTTAGTATCATTTCTATGACTGGCAATGATTTCTCAGCTTCAGCAACACTTCCTTCCTTGTAGACATTAATGTGACTGCAATAAATTTAGACGCTCGATTTATATTATCTCTAAAAGGCAACTATTGATGATTAGGCTAAATTTAGGAAGTATAATTATACGCAAACCCTTGGATATGCCCATACCGGTCAGTGAAAGTTGATACTACAATCACCTCTAAGACAAAAATAACACCTATTAGGCCTTAGTACACTACATGTCAGGCAATTGAAGTTGAAAATAGGTATTTAAAAGATTATGGGCACATCTCTTGACAATTAACCCACGCAACCATGTCCTACGAATAATGAAATTCAGGGCTTTGAAGGATGCATTATAAACTAATAACCTGGAGTCTGTCTTTACGACCACACTCTTTCGTAATGCAAACATTCTGATGTGGGCACCATGAAGAAAAAAGTCTGTTCCAAGTCCTGAGGCAAGGGAATACTGAGTAACAGCACTATAATTAAGTACAATACCCCACCTGGAATCAAACCGAGTCGTGAGTGAAGAAGACTGCATACCTCATACAATTGAATTGCAGGGGATTGAGAATAATCAGACTGAGGCAATGTTTCTCTACCATGCAAAAGCATATGAAGAGCACAGACGCTAACAATGTCAGCGTCATGGAGTGCCACTGACTCTGACTGTCCCGAATCAGAAAGGACAGAACTAGTTTGTTCCACTACAGCTTCATCAGAAAATAAGTAATCATAAGATGGAAATTGCTCCTTAAGCAGTTTATCATCATTGTCATCGTCAAACTTTTGAATTTCGTGTTCTTTTATTTTATACAGTGATTCTGCTTCCATTGCTTTAATCTGAGCTTGTTGCTGTGCATTTTTCCATAAACCCCAAAAGTATTTCAGCAACTTCAAGATAGAATGTCTGAGTTGTTCGTTTTTTCGGTGAGAATGTTTTAGATAGTCCTTACAGGCAGACAATACTAAATTGAGCAACCTATTGAAAACAATTATAAATGTGACACATGTCATTTAATACGCATACTTCTGACGAAGAGCTACATCTATTTCCGTAGAGTTGTCCATCCCTGCAACAGTGAAAAAACATAATATTATCTGAAAGCTCAGAGGACAGTAAGATCTAACCATGTGATGTTAGTAGAGATATGAGGCTTTGCAACCAGCTTAACCGAGACTCAAACTCGACATTCATAGGATACTGCAGTACATGCTGAACCTTGTCCAGCTGACATACCTGCATATTAAAATGTACACAAACGTATTACATCAAAATATAGCATACCTTAAAAGTCTGCTGGTGCGCCTTTATAACCGACATAGACTTCACGCCCTGAACAATCTGAAGAATCAGAATAGACTCTGATATACGTATACTAACAACATGAAGGTGACTTACAAGTGTTAGAGCCATAGAATAAGGGTCAACCACATCTGACAGGTCGCTGTACTCGGCCATTAGTTTTTGTATAGCCCCAATCATTGCTTTTTCCCACGAGTTAATTTTAGCAAGCATCATTTTAGAAGTGTCGTTCCCTTCAAGCATACTAAAGACTTGCAAAGGTGAACACAGTGTCTCTTGTATGTCACAGGTCACTTGATGAAGTTCAGAGTACTATAATGGTCTAAAAAATTCAGAGCTACAATAGCCACGTTATAACAAACCTTTTTATTGTCTCTCACTCCTGTAAACTGACATTTATTGGCATCGTTCGTCTGAACAGTCAGTCTTCTACACAGTTGACTCAACAGCGGTGGCACAGCAGATCGATGGGAGTTGATAGTTTCGAACGTTGGACCAACCATACGACATAAATACTGGTCCCAGCACTTCATCAAACTTCGACTTCTATGCACCTGCATTAATCATTTTATCGAACAGATTAAAATGACAGCAGGACACTAACCACAGCTTGATGGCAATCTTTTTGTGCGGCCTGCATTGCAATGGGATCAAGGAAAGATGGAGTAAGTAGAACAGAATATGCAACACCCAGGTATGCCATCGCAAGGAAAAGATTAATCAGCAAGTCAAGTTCATGTGCAACTACATGCCAATGTTCCTGAGAGTTCACAGTGTCTTCTACCTTCCGAATAAGATGGAATACATTTAGAAAACATTTTTCAATAACTCCGTAGTCTTTGAGGTGTCCACTAAATGATTGAGCAGCTTTTGCACAAATATCAAGCAATTTTTTTTCGTTGATGAATTCTATTGGCTCATGAATGACAGGTGAATGTTCATCATCGTGGATGAGAGTTGAAGTTATTTGAACAGTTTGTACAAGGGCATCAAGTAAAGATCGTATCAACTTAGAAGTGAGTTTCCTGGATATGAACATTACAAACAGATATGATATGCGCATCCACAATTCAACAATACAATACACAAATACAACTATAAATAAAAAAATATATAAATACAACTCACAGATTTGACACAGGACAAAAAACGGTAGAATTCTCATGAAGCCACAAGAAATGCAGAATATTGTTCATCTCATCCCTTGTAGCATGTAGGTTCTTTAAGGAGATTGTGGACAGAGACCCTCGAGATATGTTGCTGGTGAAAAAACTGAAACACATTTCAGTCAGGAAGCTCTGAGAAAATAAAGATCAAAACTCAACTATCACGCTAATAACTTACTCCTTCTGACAGGAACTGTTCTGATGGTTCAACAGGAATGAAGAACACATTGAACAGATTTCGCACCGTATTGCAAAAAATTCCTCCAGTCTGCACAAAAATAAGCTATATAATTATTCAGGAGTCAGCGCTAAAATGTGTTTAACTTACGTCATTAGCAGTATTTCGCAAGCAAAAGTGAGCCAATGGTTGCAAATATTCTAGAGAAATCGAATCCAGCCTCAAGCAGTACTTCAAGCATGCAAAGACATCATCTCTTGATACTTGCAACTTCTGCATCAACTTAACAATCAAAGACTTCAAAAACATGAGCACAGGCTTTAGTGGAATGAAACGTCCAGCAACTTTGTTGTTGTTTCGAGCTACTATGCCTGCAAAACACATTAGTACCACAGCCGTAGCTTGCAAAAGTGTAATTAATGCTCACCTCTATATTTGAATTTCATGTCGGATCCTTGAATATTGTTCAACCGCAATTCAGCTACAACTGGAGGATGCATGGCAAAAACTTCAGTTGGAGATGAGGAGGCTCTTATCTCACAGTCTTCTTGCATAACATTACCCTGTAAAAATATTAATAGCTACTGAAACTATACATTTCCTGTTAACTCACGGGAATAGAAGAGTGACCCACTGCCACACCAAACAGATTGGTACGGCAAACACTGTATATCTTTGACCCTTTGATGCAGTCTTCCAGAGGTTTTAAGTTTTCAAGCAGGGTGCTCAGTGTCTTCCAATTGCTGTTGGACACACCACAGATTATTAATTTTGTACACACATTAAAAATGTCTGTCACCAGTGTGATTCCAGCTGAGGCATCATCAGAGACAGTCCTTCAGATCTGAACAAAGCCCAGCTGCTTATAAGATCTGGAAGTGATGACTGAGGCGTGGAGCACATGACAAACAAAACAGCCAGCCAATCAGTGAAATTGTGAACCTGTCAGTAATTATAAATTGTATATTTCATAAAAATAGTATAGAAAATGATTTACTGTCAGAAGTTGTTCCGCTGTAACCAGATTTTCGTCATTGAGCCATAGATCACTCACAACTATCAATACTTGTTCAACAAATGGTTGCAAGTACATTAAACTTGCATGTGGCAGACTTTCCTTGATCAGAGAACCTACAATAACACAACGTTGCACGTACAATAAATCTTCACTAATCAAGCCCCAACCCCCACAAGCCCCAACCCCTAACCTTAGCAGCTACAACCCAGGCAACAACAATATTTTCTTCCATGAGTAACAAGTTCCATGAAGTACACAACTAGAACTCTAGGCAACACATGCAAAGACCTAGTTATATATATTGCCTTACAAGCTTTACTATAGAGGGTGTTTTAAACAACGACTAAGTCAATTCTCTAAACTAACAGAAAAAGGGGCATTTGCGTTGAAGTATTTCTCAGGTGAAGTAAAGATTGGGTCCTTCAATTATTGCTGATTCAGCTAAACGAAGTTCGCCCACACTTTTTAACAGCAATTGTGTAAAAAATTAATGGATCTCAGCTTAAATCTTTAGCTCTAATTCCGGAGTCCTGAACACTCCTTAAACCATTTACTTTTTAGCGTAGTAGTTAGTTCTAAGGTTAGTACACACACTAACATGCGGAAGGAGCCGTTTCTTAACTAAAGGTGACATTTTCTACAAAACATAGTTTTCTAGCTTTAATGTAAAAGCTAATACTGTACAGCGAGAAATTTTCGCTATTAAATTTGGCTCCCGAGTCCTCAGCAGAAATGTTCATGGGTTTTGTTTTAATTTTCGCGTCTTCAGTCTGCCCTCGAAAAACGCGAAATTTTGCACCTCACGAAAAGAACGGTTTCTTCCGCATGTTAGTGTGTGTACTAACCTTAGAACTAACTACTACACTAAAATTACTCCGAAGATAAGCGGTTTGAGATGCAATATTCTGGTAAAGTGTGGGCGGAGCTTTGTTTTAGCTGAATCAGCAAGAATTGAAGGACCAGCCCTGTCCTTAATTCACTTGAGAATGAATGCATGAGAGAAACCATGGTGACCGTGTGGGCGGAGCTTAGGTTTTGCAGATTCAGCAATCATTGAAGGTGACCTGAGTACTCGCCTCAAATAATTATAATGTACAGCAGTGGATTAACTTCCATTAACGACCACCTCCAAAGAGCAACCACACGCTATAAAACGGTCAATATCTCAGGAACGGATTGAAACTATACAATGACTTCAATGTAAATCTAGCAACCTCTCAGGAGCAGCCACCTCTCTACTCCGTAGAACGAGCAGCTTTCTAGTCCCTTTTAGAAATGAAAATAACCTCCTGATCGGACAGCCACACCAATTAGCACGGAAAATTATTGCTAAGATGGCACAATCATTAAAACGAGAGCATACATGTGGTTGGCAATCGAAACCTCTCAACAAAGACCACCTCTCTATAACGACCAAAAGGCTGTTCCAATGGTGTCCGTTTTATGGAGGTCCCACTGTACTAGACTTATAGAACTTGCCATAATAGACTCCGCGAGACAATTGCAGGATAGATCTTGAAGACATATTAGAAGCTTCCTTGTTGTGGTTCTCTACACTTGCCTTCAACACAATCAACTCCGCTGACACTGGCAACCTATAAATAGCCATAATAAACTCTACATAATAGGAAATGCTGTTCACTGACATTGCGAGGGGAAGATCAAGATCTTTTTCCATTAGGGACAACAAGGGATTGCTGGTAGGGTACAGATGTAAAATTTTGATTCCTGTACAGAAACACAAGGTATATATAATTATTATGAAGCATGTACACCAAAAATTATAATGGTTCACCGTTGAAGAGAGTTGTTGGTGATGAGGGCCGAGTTGACACAGCTCTGTTTAGAACTTTCATCCAGGCTAACACAATACTGTGGTAAGCACTGTTCCAGAGCACTTTACTCAAAGTTTGAAGAAGCTGCACTCTGTAGCATGCTTCAGCTGAAGAAGAGCTACACACAAATACCTCCAGCGCAGCATTCACAGCCTGTACACACACGATTCGCAGCATAATTATTTCCTTCACTTAGAAACTGAGTACTCAGGAGAAGTGATAAAAAAAAAGAAGTTACCAGCACTTACTAGGTGTAGAAATAATTATCTTGGTATATACCGTATAGCGTGTAATTTTCGTGGGGCAAAATATTCGTGGTTTTCGTGGTTAGAGGTCTGACCACAAATATTTTACCCACGAATGAAGCGACCTTGCCTACATTTACCTGCAGTGCAAGCAGCAACCACGAAAATATTACCCACAAAATGTCTCAATATTGCTGAACCACAAATATTTTGTCCCCCGAAAATTACCCGCTATACGGTAGATGGCAGAAGTATAATGTAAATAAAGGATTAATTAACACTTCATACACATGTAACATGAACATCCATAATAATGGTAGATGATACTAGCCGGTCTGCAGTTGGTGTATCTGACTGCACGTGCTAGGCCTGACATTGCATTTGCTATTAAAGCATTTGCCATAGTTCAAAACCCACTAAGGAAGTGACGTTACTCTCCACATACATCTGATGTACAGTATGCCTACATTCAATACTCTCTTCTCTATTATATACTTTTGACGTTAGGACATGGATGCTAAAAATGCAACAGACAGTGCTACATAATAATAATATTATTTTATCAATCCTTCTTTCGTAACTTACAACAGTAGTGCTGTCTTCCAGGCATGTGCTACAAACAAAAAAATTAAGTGTATATGCATGCACGTATGAATTATTAGCTAACCTCAGTAGAACAGAAAAATCTCGATTAGATATACAGCGAATATGCTGGGAAAAGAGCCAAGAACTTGTGTATGAGCTTGGCCGGCAAATCGAGACAGCATTCAATTCAGCAGTTGTATCCTGCACAACATGACGGATGTTTTACTACTGTATAAATATACATACAATATAGCAGTACTCACAAGATTTATAGTAAAATTTGACCTACCAGCTCACTAAACCCCAGTATTCTTCGAGCTTCAACAAAGAAATAACCGTCGATATCTGTACAATCCCCTTCATTCAGCAACAGGGAACAACGGACTAAACTAATCATCTGTTGTGGTTTCATCACACCTAAAGAAATATAAATGTTAAGTTTTCAGTATAAATAAAAGCACCGCGGGTGCTGATGCCTCGGTGGAGGCTATATATATAGTGGCATGACCTACTACATCTAGCTAATAAATTTATAATAATTATTGTAGCGAAAAAGGATACCAAAGTTCAAAGTCCATACAATTAATGGTTGCATAAAACAGCTAAGCGCAGCTCCTTTCTCACTCCTGCAGCTACCAGTAGCTATTAACTACTAAGTAGAGTATAATTATAGCATTCTATAGACAAGTTTTGCTACGCAGTACTGCTACAATAATATGGCTTCCAAGCAAACCTACTCGAGAAACGAAGCATTATTTTGCAAATCCACAAATTGATATTCAAGAAAACCGGACTAGAAGCCTATACAAGCTCTTTATGAGCCACTGTAGCAGTCTAGCAGGTAATTTTCGTCGGTGCGAATTTTCGTATGAAATACCCAATTAATATTTCGGATTTTAAATATTCGTACAGCCCAGGATAGCTACGTTGATTGTATTGCGGTGGAATAATTTTGTAGTTTGTATGATGCTCTACAAAACAAAATAAATCAAACTTTCCACCATAATAATATGTATGAAAATAACTCCCTACACGGTACCTCTCACTTGGGTATATTAATAATTATTATGATATTATCCTATGGATACTGAAGATTATCACGAGTCTGTGCCAGTAACTGCACGAGTGCCTGCAAGGCACGAGTGACAGTTACTAGGCACGGACGAGTGATAATCATCAGTATCCATGGGATAATGCATTTATTGCTTGGCAACCAAAATGCAGGTTGAATCTGCGCATGCACAACATGCGGTTGCTTTATCAACCAAAAGAATGCGTAGCAACAAAATTGAGTTCTCCCAGTTGAAGACGAGTTTAAGAGAAAGAAAACAGCTAGTTAGACAAAGAAATAAGACTCTAGAACACCAAGAGAGCTTGCAGAAGGCTACTTAAAGATTTTGTAGAGAACAGACAAGAAAAAAAGACAAGAAAAACGTTGACAACCAGCAACCCGTTTTGAAAATGGATAGTTCTGAAGGATAAACAGCATGTGCTTGCTTTCTATCATGCTCCAGTGTATCAGAAGAGGAAACATGCACCGCTGTAACTGAAGAAAAGTGTGACAACCGTTTTTGAAGCCAAAACGACTTTATACAAGCCTGAATATATGGTGGTGCAGTACACTTCTACATGTGCAATACTCTGCTCAAAGCACCCACTCCCAACACTGATGCCTGTTTGATGCATTACATATGAACACTGACAACCTCCTGACCCTCAGCTTCACTGCAAAAAGAGCACAAAAGTGATACAGAGCATCAGAAAACAAGAAAAGAGACTGATAAACATTGCAATGCATGATTATAAGTGTGTAAACTATGTTTTTCTTGTTCTCTCACTGCTGAAAACGTTTTATTCTAAATAATAATCACTTCCTAGTGTGCAATAAGAAGTGTGCAATAATACTTCCGGGTGTGCAATATGGAAAAATATCTGCACAGTCGGTGATGAGTCGCTTCCTGTGCAATTTGAATGTAAAACGCTGATGTCAGCACTTATTAAAAAGCAATAAAATTTATTATTAATTTATTATTAATTACTTATAATTACAACGTTTCATATAATTATAGATAACATCTTACACGTAGGAAGTCTACTGAGAGTAGATGAACCCGGATGCAAAGATGTTTTCAAGTGTAGAAGAGTTTTCAAATCTTCCGAAAATTTAGCACTGTTAAGCAAGCTCTCCTGGAAGAGAATAGTTAATGTGACACCTACACTTCTATAAAGACTTCCACAATTATTATATATATATATACCTCAGAATGAATGTAAACTTCAATTCCTCTGTTTCTCATTGCACGTGATATTTCTCCGTGACAGGGGTCCATTGTAAGGAAAAGTCTATAGACAGGTTTAAACAATGGCTTCATGCACACCTCAAAGGCTCACCTGAAGTCAGAATGAGGTTGAATCAAAGGCTCACTGTCACCTATCATTCCCTTTTCATCCAGACACAGAACACCCCCAGGCTCAAGGAGAGCGTTCAACCGATCCAGCACAGAAGGACTACATGGTGAAAGAATTAGTGTAATGGGAAAACAATAAAGGGTATAATACTAAGTGTGAAACAGGACCTGGTGGCGGACTTGCTTACCTGCAAAAGTTTGCATGCGAGATTAGCAGCCAGTGACCATACTTGACAGCTTCAACTAGAACACTATCCACCCACTCAAATTGTCCAGAAGACTCAGAGCCACTGATTTTTTTACGAAGAGATTCCAAATTGAACAAAACGTCGCTCATGTCTGTTGAAACAAAATGTACGTAACAGTGACACTTGAACCTGCAAGAAAAACTTACCATGGAGCAAACAGACATCGGTGGACTTTGTCAAACGCTGAATAGTTTTAACCAGAAGCTTTAGCTTCTTACACTGGCTCAGAAGAACTTGCTTGTCTCCACTAACATCACATACTACAATGACATTGACAATAAATAATTATAAATTACTAGCTACCACACATAATAATTTGTTGTTATCATCACTTGCCTGCTGGTGAAAAATTATGGCGAAGTTCGTTGGCAATAGTTTTGAGAGTATCCACTGTGGGTTGTTGTAGAAGTTCACAGTTGTTGTTGGCACTAGACAGTAAACACTCTGTCGTATCCAAAGTCAAGCTGGCCAAATTTACACAGTGTCTTCGTAAATTTACCTGTACAACTATTGAGATGTACAATCTTAAAACGGAATTTATATTACTTGCTCAAAACCTCCAAGAAGATCAGTGGTATCGGTCACACTGGTCACAGGGAGCTCCAAGAGCTTGTGGCCACACATACGAGCCAGCGACCTCACTATACTTGACTTCCCAGTACAACACTTTCCCACCTACATGTATAATTATGTATACTGTATCCACACAACATGAAACTACATAAACGAAAGCACCACTGGTGCTGATACCTCAGTGTAAGCAATGAAGCTACACATGCAGTACTAGCCACTTCAGGCTATGAAACACTTGCATGCAGGAAATAGTGAAAGGGTAGGAAATGGTTGACCAGCCATACTAAGTAGAATAGCTAGTCAGAAGAGTCTGCAATAGCCTTCAAACTTAGCCGTAACTCGAGAACAAAGCATTATTAATTTTTGCAGTTCACTAATTGCAATCCAAAAAAACGTTACTTGAAGCGTCAAGCCTATAGAAATTAACTATTACTTGCACTTCTTATCACTGAGCAGCTGTAGCACTCTACACACACAGACACCCTACCATATACCTCGCTGCGCATGCGCAACCTAGGCATAAATATAGCAGTCCTCACAATGATAGCCATCCATCCCATATCCACACAGTGAGCCAGAACCTCTAGAGGTTGCATTTGACAGTGGAGAGGAGCAATTGAGTCACTCTCATTGTCCACAGAGTGAAAGTTCTGTTTTCGAAGCAGAGCACATCCCACCTATACACACAATAAACACTTTAAAGGTTTACATAGCCTGGAAAAAGTACCTGTATTGTATCGCTGGATACATGGAAATACTGCCCCAAAGCAGCAGGAAATTTATGCTCAGAGCCTTCAGTCACCTCGAAGACATCCAAATATAGTTGATGGACCTGCCACAATTTATCATAGCAACAGCATATTAGATATAATATAATTATTCATACTTTCTCCTGCAACTCAGTTCGTCTTAGTCTTGAGCTGTACAGCATTCGGACATAAAGGCTGGGATCTTGAACCTGTAAGCATAAACCCATCAGTAAGATATGCCATGTACAATGCGACAACCTTATGTCTCTTCATTAGAGCGCACCACCGCAGTACATCACGCAAGTTAAATTCCCACAGTTTATAACCTGAATCAGACTTAACAAGGGAGTCCACCTGCAAGTACAGTTATGCATCGATAATTATAACACTATCATGCAGTATAATTATCATGGACAAAAATTAAAAAGCCGTAGGCACACCTCAAAAGTAAAGGTGATCATTCTTTCTAACATTTCCCTGCTGAACTCAGGAAAGACTTGAGTGCAGATGTGCAAGAGATCAGAGGGACTCAATTTGTCAATATACACTTGCGTAAATCTGTTGGTAAAAGACTTGGGAAGGCCCTTTCTGCCACCTCCTTGGTGGAGTGGATTCTGACAGGCAAATATTCGGCTTGACTTCTTGACCACAAAGTGCATCCCCAGTTCAGGAATGAATACCTGCAAGATAACACGAACAGTAAAATCCACATAAAGACGAAAACAGGATGACATACTTCACCCCTGTGATCGAGGCAAGCATTCAGACCCTCCAAGACAGACTGTGACGCTAAGTTCATCTGTGGAACAAAATATCACCAAAAAGTATTACAAAACACATTGTATGGTGTGTAACATCACCTCATCCAAGACAATCCAGTCTCCTCTTCTCAAAGCCTTTAAGAAAGGACCGTCACGCCACGCAAACTGAACACTCTCACCACCTTCTACTGGTAGGTCAGTTCCAAACAGATCACTGATGTCCTGCAGGGTAGACAAACACACTGTACATGTGACGTGCTAAAGTTTAGAGGGACAACAATACAACAAATTTACAGATTTTTATCAATAATTATTTAGCCGACCTCTAGCTTACACTACATACACTGTACATATGAGCCAAACAAAAAACCTTGCCAAACTACACATAAGAAGTGTACTGTATAATTTTCAGCTAAAAATATGGGTATACAGAATGAAGCGAAGGAGTTAGCTAGGTCTTACTGTTTGCTCTGACAAGTTGATTCGCACAATCCTGTGACCACTGGCAGTAGCTAAAGAGGTGACAAGACTTGTCTTCCCCACTCCTGGTGGTCCCTCCAACAATAACGGTTTACCCAGCTGCATGGCACGTAATAGCCGAAACAAGTTCTCAGAAGGGCCAGGAGCGGAAAGGGAGTAGTCACACAGTGGACTGGAAGTTTCCGCGCCTACAGCAACAGGAAACATAATTATGTCACATGTACATGATGTAAAACTATTGCATGTGTTTACCTATTTCAATATAGAAAGGTGATACACCAAACAGTTTATCATCACTGGTTACAACTTTAGTACAATCCACCTCACTCAACACACACGACCACTGCTGGAGTATGGACAATAGGTAGTCAAGAGCGTCTTTCTTAAGGTCGGCAGCACCTAGAGAGCTGCCACAGCCTAGGGCATCCACAAAGACTAGATGTGCTCCATGATAGAATCCTTGAGGTGGTGAAAGGTAGCCACTAGTTTTGTTCATAAACGTGACCCACGTGAGTAAATCCCGAACACTAACTGCCACTCTACATAGACGTAACAGTAAGAAGGCATAAAGCAGATGAATGTGCGTGCATACACAGGCGTGAATCATGCAAGTAATAATACCTTGAAAAATCTCTCAGATGCTCCACTACTTCACAAATAAGATCACTCCAAGGAACAGCTACATCCAAAAGTTTATTACCGAAGTTAAAGGACAGTTATCATTAACAGCGGGAGGGAGGCTTACCATCATTCAAGAAATGTGAGAGTAGGTTGTGTTTCACAATTAACTGGTAACTCTTCCTAGAATCAGCAACTGGACACCATATCTCCACCATTCTGTTTCTCAGTGCTGGAGAGAGCTGCCATGAAAAATTATTAACCTACATACACGTATGCTTCAACGACGTCACCAACCTCTTTCTTGCCATAATCTCCTCCAGGATTCATGGTGGCTAGGACGGCAAAGCCACGGCTAGCAGATATTTCGTATACTTCACCTTCATAACGGGTTCTCTCACTCACAAGCAGTTTCCTCTCTGGCTCCAGAATGGAGTTGAGCCTTTCGAGCACTGCATCTCCAGCAAGAGAGATTTCATCAATCATCAGGCACCCACCACTTCTCATTGCTTGAATTACGACACCATCACTCCACTGAAACAGTCCTGGATTACCTGACTCTCTCTATAACATGTGTGATGTAGCAACAATATTGTTTATGCGAGACAAAATCACACGACTCTGAACTTCACCTCTTCAGTATGTTTGCTCCTTACAGGTCTGAGACCACCAAGAAAGTCTGAAGCATCAGTATGCAAGTGACAGTTGACAGAGAAGAGCTGGCGACCAAGCAAAGCACTAAGTAGCTGACAGAGAGATGTTTTTCCACATCTAGGTTTTCATGTTTAATTAATTAACATAATAGACATTGCCATAGATATCTCACCCTGTGGCTCCCACCATAAGTACAGGCTCATCAAAGCAGAGAGCACGGTGAACTAACACAGCCATGCTCTGCAGTTCGTCAGTCCACACCAGATGCTGAAAGTCTTCAGGCAAGGTTGAGTGGAGGAGAGCAAGGGTCTCTGCACTAGCCAAACTACCACACCCTTCATCCAAGCCGAACAGCTTCAATCGGTCTACTGTTCTCTTGAAATGTTTCTGGACAACTTCCAAAATAGTTGTCTGCTCATCTACAGTTCTCAGACGTCCTCCAAGCAGCATGTATCCTAGTATAAAATAGAACAGTAAACAACTTTAAGAAGTATAAATAGCGCCACCCACCGTCTTCAGCTAACTGCTGCTCCCAATCATAGAACTTGTTAGTGACTTTAGATCTACGATACCTCTCCGCCCATCTGAACAAGTCCCGCAATGTTATAAGACCATGCTTGCCATGAAATATTCCCGACTCAGATCGAACCATCTACACGAGTTTATAAAGCATTAACAAAATACTCAATTAATTGTTTATCACACCTGTAATTCTTTCATAACATCCACCATTTTTTTGGCATATGAGGTCGGTAATGAGCAGCGTTGATGCAAGATTGTGACCAGCTCATCTGGAGGAATGTCTTCAATGTGCAGCTCTATAAACCTGTTTCTAAAAGCTCTTGACAACACCTGCAATTTGGACATCAATATATGGCATTATATGTACATGTACATGCAAGCATCTTAATAAAAATTCAACGTCGCGAATGAATTATAACAATTGTATGAATAAAGTTTTCGTCGCATTGCAACCGTTGAGCAGTTACAGCTGAAGCAGACACACAGTCAGCTTTACCGTGTATCCCTTGTGCGGCTACGCCTCAAGGCATAATAAACACCTTACCTTTCTGCCAGCATATATCCCAGGGGGGTTCTGAGTGCCAAAGAGCAAAAAGTTGGGGTGAGCCTGGACAAGCTCCTGTGTTTCTGGGATAAACAACTCCCGGTTATCATCAAGTACTCGGTTCAGTGCCTCGAGCACTTCAGTAGGTGCAAGATTCAGCTCATCGAGAATTATCCAGTAGCCATGTCTCATGGCATCAACCAACACACCTATGTCATAAAAACAAACAACTTCATATCCTCGATCATACTGAAAGGAGACACCATTTTTTTTTTTTATTAGCGTTCTAAAAACTCAAGGCTATAATTATATACATATACATGCACATACAGTATAAGTAGAATAGAACAGCAATAATTAACATACATACCCTCCTGGAAAACGAGCTGTCCCTGACTGTTGGCAGTGTACATGCCCACATATTCCTGCAAGTCTGTATGCTCATGATTATTGATTCTTACACACTTGTGGCCCAGAGTTCGGGCAAGGTACTGAACCATGCTGGTTTTGCCAGCGGATGTGGGACCTTGAAGCAACACAGGCAGTGACCTGGAATTAATAGGTAGAGAGATTAAACACAAAGAAACTCTTCTTTTGGGCTTGTACCTGGCAGATACAACTCTAGCCATATTTTTGATGTTCTTCCTGACACTTTCTGTAAGTACATACTCTTCTGGAACGGATGCCTGCATTGAACCTTTATACAACCAAAACC
The DNA here is from genome assembly GCF_963675165.1 of Halichondria panicea. NCBI lineage: Eukaryota > Metazoa > Porifera > Demospongiae > Suberitida > Halichondriidae > Halichondria > Halichondria panicea. The sequence continues at coordinate 3,520,765 of NC_087391.1, forward strand.
CTTCCACTTGAATGTAGCCACGAGTATTTGGGGGAGGAATAGGAGCAGAGATGCACGTCTTGGACACCGATAATGTATGACTAATCAGTGACATGATGAGTGGATGGTAGTCACCTCGCACTTCTGAGAGAAAGCTCATGCAAAAGCCCTAGTACACAGAGTGGATCAGCAACAAATTAGTATTGAAAAAGGCTACCTCATAGGCTGATCTCAGCAGACTACCGCAGAACATCTGACGACAATAGGTGAGAGCTCTACAAAGATTTCGCAAACTGAAAAGGCAAATAGTATAATTAAAGTAACAGCTCACTATCAAATGAAATTATAATTAACCTGTAATTGGGCTTCCGACCGGTGCCATCTTGCAACCTGCTTTCAGCAAGTTTTTTCATACTGAGATGAAGTCTGATCAAAAGAGAAAAAATCATAATTATTATGCAGCTGTTACTTATACCAGGAGCATATGGTTTTGTTCTATGTTGAACACTCACTTAATGATGCCCTCCACAAGTTTTGACGGAGGAGACACGCTCTGCAGGTATGTGTGCACTAAGAGCCTAAGATCAGACGAGTCCTGAACTTCATCCACATAGAACTCAGTCAGTCTGGATAGAGATATTCAAACAATATAATTACATGTATATTGATGATAAATGAATCTGCTGCACCTATTGCGTACACTGTAGGGCAGTGACTTTTTCCCAAAATCTGTGGCTGGATTCATGCAGCAGAAAAGACGAAAGTTTGGATGACGCTTCACAACACCCGCTTCTCTGTAAGCAAATAATCTGAATAACATAAATTATTATGCCATGCCAAAACACTTACAGTTTTTCAGGTAAAAGAAAGGAACCATTTGCACACTCTAACAGTCCACTCAGGCACTGTAGAGTCTCAGACGAAGCTAGGTTAACCTCATCCAGAAGGATCCAGGAGCCACTTCTGACAGCCTCAACGAGTGCACCCTGGCAGCATTGGAATGATTGTAAAAATTATTGCACCATGTTCAACTTGCCTCCACAAAGTCAAAGGCAAAGGTAGAACGGGAACTGGCGAGTTGTTTCTGAAATTTACCCAAAGTCTTAGCCATCTTCTTCCATTCTGAGATAAAACTCCCACCACTGCCTGCACATGCAAGCATACGTGAGGGGGAACATGGCCAAAGAATAGAGTTAAATTTCTATAGCTATACTAATGGTTGTTGCATATTTTGGCAGTGATGCTTTGCAGTCTTTTTTTTTATAATACTTGCGTTCTAGCACAGAGCTAACTCTATGAGCAGTCTCCCAATAAGAAAAATATTTTGCTCTGACACAATGTCTGTTATAAGTAAATTAGACCAGACATCGCAAAAGTTGAAAGGACAGAGACATTTTGTGGGATAAGCGCCTTCGCAATTGGTGAGTACATGTATTCAGTAACAGGACTGCTGTAGCTAGCTGGCTCTTCATGAAAAGAATCATCACTCGTTGATGTATATCTGTCTAACATGATCCATGAAGCTTGATGTACGTATACTTAGTAGAGCCTATGATGAATGCGCTGTTGTAGTTTCTTGCTGCAAAGAGATCAAGTTCACAAATGGCTACAGCTAGCTGTTTAACAGATTTTTTCTGACTTTTGTAGCTAACAAAAAGCTAGCGCTTTAGTGCAAGGCTAACTCATAGTGTGAACGGATGATGCTATAAAAGATTCTGAAGAGACTGCAATAGGCTTCAATGTGAGTCAAACTAGCCATAACTCGAGAAAGAAGCTTTAGTTTGCTAATCACATATCAAAATCCAGGAGAATGTGGCTAGAAGCCTATAGAAGCTGTTAGTTTTCGTCGCATTGCAACCGTTGACAGCTGGAACAGACACACCGACACACACAGTTACCTTTACCGTATCCCTCGTGCGGCTACGCCTCGAGGCATAAAAACTCAAAAATACACTGCATCATAACCGTATAATTCTGAAAAGGCTTCAAAAGGGCCCTCCATGAAATTAATATTTTGCACATGCTATACCGTATTACTAGAATATTTTGCGGATGAAAAACCTTTGCGAATGAGCTAAATCAGCAGAAAATTTGACTCTTTGCGATCTAACTATTGCGATTTGGCAAGGATCGTTTGCATTTACTAGTAATAATTTAGGTTTTGCAATTTTATTGTTGCAAATTGATTAACCTTCGCAAAATTCGCATAATTATGTTTATTACTCGCAAAACATTCTAGTAATACGGTATATACGATTATGTTTCGGCCTTTAGTGAAAAATGGGCCTAGGAACTGGGAAATAGTACAAATATAATACCGGTATGATATTATAGCATATGCATGTACCAGAATACTTACTGAGAGCTGATTCCACAGAGTGTGACATCAGTTTCAAAAGTTTTTTCCAATTTTGTTTACTGTATGTTTCCTGGAATGGACTTGCCAGTTTTTTCAGAATCTAGCACTTATAGTTTCTTACCTGCAGGCTTGAGAGAAACGGGCCATTCTGTTTTAACGAAAATGTTGCATGAAACAAAGTCTCGAACTCCGCCTTCACAGGATCTAGCAGGTGAGACAGCTGGAGTGGTTTGAACCTGGGACAAACAAAGGTCAACGTCATGTGCAGCCCGGAATGTTCAAACAGTAGTTATACTCACCCTCCTAACAAGTCAGTGCTCTCAGTTTGCTCACTCATGTTAAACACCACCAATCGATTATCTGCCGATCGGGAGAAAGCTATCACTATAGGTATGTGTGTTGGGAATTACCAACCTGTCACTTTGGAAAGATAGTTGACAACAGCTGTCTTTCCTACCCCAGTTTCTCCTACCAACAATACCGGTTCATTCATCTGTACACACCTGCATACACTTTCCAGGAGGCGAAGGGATGATGATGTGTGGGCAAAGCATAATCTGCATGGTAACAATGTGAAGGCCAACACACACACAGGCACACAAATATTATTTTACTCTGGATTGAAAGGAGTCAATCTGATTATGTTAGCCCTCCCCACAGAAAGAGTGGTTGGTGACCTCTGAACAGATGGTCTGTGACTTCTACACAGTTGCTCGATCTGCCAAAAAATGTAACACCAAGAACACACACGTTATAAGTCCCCATACTTTTTCTTTGCTGATTCCCCCCACTAGAGAACCAAATTGTACAGCTAATACTTCCTTATCTGGAAGACTCAAGGAACCACACAAGCAGTCAATAACCTAATGGAGGAATGGATTTAAACACCAATGACCAATAACAAACGACAGAAATGTGCTACCTCCAGCATGAAGTCTTCCACTGAGGTTATTCTACCATTGTATACTTGCGGGGACACTCGATCGCAAACTTTCAACAGCTGCCTATTTTCCATACAGTCACAATTATCCACACACACAGTAATGATTAGCAAACACATACCTGATATGAACATTCATTCCTTCTACAGCAGAGAGGAGTGTCACAATAAACTGAGAGAGGTCGGGGTGCTTTGCTGCAAGTATCTATGAATTCGGAACGACATACAATTTATGCTGTACATGACTGGCCATCAACTACAATGACTTACTTGTCCAACAGATATGCTTGAAATCGGAGATACTTTGAAAATTGTGGAATGCTGACTCAGCAGGTGCAGCAGAGCAAATGACGAAGACAACAAGGGAGATCCATCACGAAATGTTCTGCATAAAAAAAAAACATAATTATTGCACTGCTTTGTCTACTATCGTACAGCGGGTAATTTTTGTGCGGTAAAAATTGATTTTCGTAATTTATGAAGTTCGTTTGTTTCATTACGTGCACTGCATTTGCATGGATTTCAGGGCGCCTACATTTTCGTAGGTAAAACTTTCGTGAAAAATCAGCCTGCCCACAAAAATTAATTCGTGCAGTAGAAAAGTGTACCTACAATAGCCTCGCCCCCACTTCCTCTCCTTGTTGCCGAGACAAGAGGGCCTGGTGTACGCCAACTGCTTACGTAAGCGCTAACTATATAGTGACAAACCCAGAATAACAACGTACAATTCAGTAAAACAATAACGTTAAAACAGACTGAAGTGGTGATCTAGTAATATATAGGACTTAAGCCAATTCATCTGTCTATAATAGCTAGCTAACTTAACTCAGTGTTCATGCAATCTATCCAATAAGTTTGTATATGCCATGCGCAAAACAGTCAGTAGCAGGACTTATTTCCTCTCTTCCACGCCTAGCTGCGTAGGAGGTAATTTGTGCCATAATGCTACAGCTAGGTGCCACCATAATTAGCAATAATTATTTAAAATTAAAAGAGGATAGACATGTTACCAAAAATGTGATGTTAAGAGAGGAAATACGAGCAGCCACAATGAGGTAGTAGAGGCCGGATCTAGCCTCCTTCGCAGCCTCTCCTTTTTCTGTTCTTTATCACAGAAGAGAAAATTGGAGGAACAAAGAAAGAAAGAAGGAAGCGACAAAGAAAAAGGAGAGTCTGCCTTGCTAAGTCGCGTGATCCCCTACTGACGTAGACAAAATTTAACAAGTGTGGGCGAGAGAAAACCTCAATAACTGTCCTCCCACACAGTACTTGGAGCGTATTTACCAGGAACATAATGAATCTGTTATGAACAGTACAGTAGAGTCAGCCTTCGTGAGACCTTTAGTCAGTAGAGGAAGTATGAAAGACTAGAGTAGAGTAGACTATACTGCTGTAATAATGAAAGCACCGCGGGTGCTGATGCCTCGGTGGAGATGCCAAAGCTACATAACATAAAGCTACTAGAGTCTAATAGCTTTTATACACATGACATGATGAACAATTAATTTTGCTGCATGCAAACTCAAGGAGTGGGTAATGATCAACCATGATTGTTGTTAAAAACGATCGATGCCAAAAGTTCAAGTCTAAAATTAATGGCTGCATTAGCAGAGCCTTGCAGCTCTCTTCTCACTCTTGCAGCTACCAATAGCTAGCGTTCTAGTGCAGAGCTAACTACTAAGTAGAGTAGCAACACTCGGTAAACAAGTTTGGCTACGTGCTCTTCTGAAAAGGCTGCAATGGCATTCCAAGTAAGCAAAACTAGGCATAACTCGAGAATGAAGCATTATTTTGCAAATCCACGAATTAAAATCCAAGTAAACATGACTAGAAGCCTATAGAAACTCTTACTTGCACTTGATTCATCCTTGAGCAGCTGTAGCAGTCTACACAGACAGACAGACACACACACAGACACACAAACACACTACCGTATACCTCGCTTGCGCATGCGCACCGAGGCATAATTATATCTACTAGTCAAGTGGGTCTGTTCTGAACTCAGGAAAAAAACTGAGCTAAATTTAGATCTAGATCTAGATCTTTAGTCTTTACTAGGTAAGCCCTCGTCTACGACCGAGGGCTTACCTCGTAAAGACTAAAGATCTTGGTTTACTATCTACGATGCTAACAGCTTTTATGTTAGAGTTTGCAATGCGTAGGCATGCTGTAGCTATTTGCTCTGTCAGGCTCCGCCCAGCTAGTGATTTCCCACGTTCATTTTCACTCGTCTACCACTCGTCTACCGTCACGCGACTTAGCAAGACAGGCTCTCCTTTTTCTTTGTCTCTTCCTTCTTTCTTTCTTTGTTTCTCCAATTAGTCCCGTATTTTATCTTATTGAACTATGACAAAGAACAGAAAAAGGAGAGGCTGCGAAGGAGGCTAGGCCAGATCATGGCTGGTGTGTTAATGAACATGGGTAAAATGACCTTCACAAAAGTAGGTCTGTTCAGTCGCAAAGACAACTGTTGTGTTTCATCGCCTTATAGTATAGTCATGCAGTATATAATCAATCAGGCGCAAGCACTGAGGCATATACGGTATAGCGAGACATTTTCGAGGGGATTAAAAAATGTTCACTGTTTTCGTGGGTGCTACAATCCTACACGAAAATTGATTAATTACAGTTATCTGATGTAAGGTGCAACGATTGAAGGCGTGGCCGGGGAGCTAGTGTTTCCGGTAAGCAATCAACTCGTGTATTTAACGAAATGATTTTAGAGGCCATTCCAATGAATTTAAGCGCTATACGCCATATTTGCAACCGCTCAGTGTAACAGTGCATTATAATTATAGTACGTAAGACTTCCATGCATGCACATACACAAAAGATGAAACTGTTCAACATGAACTGCAGTATATGCACACTATGTACCGTATACCGGGTATATTTCGAGGGTATAAATGTTCGTGGTTTTCGCGGCCTAGGCAGAACCGCACATTTATAACCGCGAATTTAATATTGCATGCATGCATGCTGCAAAAAGAGCGCTATTCCACGAAAATTAAATCCGCGAAAACCTTTCTAAAGGCATTTCCGCGAAAATTTTTACCCTCGAAATATACCCGCTATACGGTATTTGTAACACATAATTATGCACATGGTCTAGGCAAAAGGTATAAACTTCTATATTAGCTAGCTACCAACCTTTGAGTGAGCAACAACTTGAAGCCTGGAGCTGCTATGATAGGTCGTGTGTACCCAGGAATCATTAACTCCCTAGTTTTGATGAGCGGCAGCAAGAGACCAAGCTGAAGTGAATGGCACAGATTATACCATGATACCTACCATTGATTTTTTTATCAACAGCTTTACTAATTAATTTTCACAATACTTAATTAACAGATGCAGACAGCGTTACATTAAAGGAGAGGGGCCAGTCATGGAGCAAGCATGCATACACTAGTACTGGATATAAACCATGACTAGCAGAGCAACAAATGTTCTTTATTTTGTTTAATGGCTGCTAGGAACAAAACTGACCACATCAGGCGTAGCCAGATCAATGTCTTCCATCAACAGCCACAGGCCACTTTCAACAGCCTGAGGACATACATACATACATACATACATAGAGGAAGGGACCGGACCATCAAACCTTAGTTAAAGGACCGGGCTTCCACACAAACTCCCCAGGATACGAGGTAGAGGTGAATGTACCGAGAAGAACCTACGTGAATTCAGATACTACTAGTTATGGGTTTAGCACTGTCACCTGAGGTGCAAAATCTTCAGCGAGGGCTGTGGTTGCATGTATTATAATTATAATGTATGTCTTGTGAATAGAATAACAGTTTTTCAATGCGATGATTGTCGAACACATAATAATTTTTGCTGCTACTATAAACCACAGCCGCACTACTTCAATGGGGAAATATTTGCAACATAGCGCTACATGTACATGCATGTACATCACAGTCAGTCCCAGGGAGAATTAATCTAAATCCCTATGTAACTATAAATTCGGTGCAGTTTCCTAAAAAATTACAATCACATGCAGGTACATACCTTGGAGTCAATCTGCTCTCCTAAATGAACAACCATTAGCTCGTGTTGCTGCAGCTGTGCAAGTGCCTGTATCAGCGTCGTCTTGCCGCATCCACTAGGCCCCTCCAATACAACACACGAATCCGCACTCTCCACTACCACTGAGAGATCACACAGCAACTGCTGGACACACTCTGGGAACTACAAGACATGCACAAGATAAGTTAAGCAATTATTACCTTTAAAAATCTTATAATTATTATTATTGTGTGAATATTAATTTTATTATCAGAATTACCTCGTTTACATCGTCTTTGGTTAATATAAGTCGTCTTTCCCTATAAATTGAAGTATAAATAAAAATAATAGGCTAGGTTTTGCTACAGCACAGCAACATTCGCAAAGAATGTAGATTTGACCATGCATTTCTAAAGAAAGATTCATTCCCGTACATTTATAAACAAAGAGGGAATGTGGATTTGTATAATTGCTCTCTGATGCATGTACATAAACGAAGATGAACGAACAGGCCTCTTTTAAGAATTTTCATGGATATTAATTTCTACTATTCCTGCAAATAAGAGTAAAATCGCAAAAATGTGTACTCGCAGATAATTGGAAAATGCAATTAAAACCGCTTGCGAGAACTTAGAAACAACTAATTTTACAATTTGAGCAGTTAATTTAAATACCAGCAAAACAGTGAAATCAGACAAATTAATCTTACCTGTGAAAATAATTCACCTTAAGGTAAATAACTTCTTGTTTGTTACTTACTTTTGTTTATTATTATGCCTCGAGAGATAAATTATTATGGCGACTTAAGCTGACTGTGTGTGTCCAGCTGTAACTGCTCGATAAAAACTAACAGTTTCTATAGGCTTCTAGCCACGTTCTTGATTTGTGGATTTGCACTCTAAAACTAAGTTATAATTAGTCTCTTCAGAATCGTTCAAGGAATCATCTGTTTGCACAAAGTTTCGATTCAACATAATGAGTAAATTAGCTACACTAACAAGAGTCAGAAAAAGAGCTGTACAGCGGTTTTCAGCTAGAGTTATTGCATCTACAATGTCTAGAGCGGAAGTACTTGTAACATTAATCACGAGTCAGGCTTTACTCATATATTTTCGTGGTTGCTGCTTGAACTGCAGGTGAAGGTAGTCGTCAATAATCACATGAATACACTTTAGTTTAACACTACGATTGCTATCAAGACAAGGAATAAAAAAAAGGCAAGTGCAGCAACAACTCGGAAGTTTAATTGTGACTAATCTAAGTTTCTGGCTCATTGCTTCATAGTCTCGCGAGCAGACGTGGGAGGGAGGGAACGTCTGGTCACTATTGCAGCAATTCCGTGGACCCCTGCCAGAATGTTGGCAGTGCCAATCAGATTTGCCCACGTCATAGTGGGCGGTAACACCCCGTATATTTTCCTATTATAGCATAAAATGAACGTGAAAAGAAGGATTATTGACTCTAGCAAAGGCTAATTTTAGTGTTGAACCATACCTGGCTGCGAATGAACTCAGTTACAAGGAGCTCAGACCAAGCAAGAGCTAGCTAGCTGCGAATGAAAATATTTTCTACATGTGAATTTGGTTAAATGTAATTAACAAATATCTTGCACGTGTGACTACATTCCTCAGTGCCATGGAATTGCTGCAATAGTGACCAGACGTTCCCTCTAGGACAAGTCTGCTCGCGAGACTAATTGCTTCATTGCTTCTAGTATGACTATGCTACTCAGTTTCTAGTTTCACTGGGTATTTTTAGCATCATTTACTACTACTTATGGAGTGCTAAAATCGGATGCAGTCTTTTGGCTTAGCTGGATAGCTACTGTTCTCTGCAAGTTTCCGTATATCACTCCATGCACACAAATTTCCTCCGTAAAACATTATGACCCATGTCCAACCTCCATTGTAGTAAAACATGCAATCTGGCTGTAACCACAAAGCTAATGAAAGCACCGCATGACATGACTAGAAGCAAGAGTAGATAAGAGTAAGAGTGAAGTGTTGAACTGCTGTAGTAATTGTGGAACCGCATTTGCCTTGACATGCGTCATCACTATTAGAGTGCTGTTAAGTAAACAAACTGTGGTCTGTGGTTTGTAGCACTGAACTGTGCAATCACAGCATGTGCGGTTTCTGGAAAGTGTTGCTAACATAACTAACCAGTACTGATTACTATCAAGTGATGCCGAAGGAGCAGGAAATTGCTGTTACAGCTGTTTGCATAGACCTTGCAAAATACTAAAGCATTACCACAAACCACCATACAATGTTGCTATGCAAACAATTAGAACTAGACTATGGGAACTCATGAACAGTGGGGATCTACCAATTACCGCTTTATGATGAGACTTGCATGCTGTTCACACTGCTTTCCATACATGCAGTGGACAGATTAGTAGCTATACAGGTATATCTGCTGGTATATGCAAGCTATAGTCCCAGCCCATTCTCCACTTCAAATCCTCACCATAATTTGTATGTGAGTTTCCATACCACCAAGAGTAGATAAGAGCATCTACCATTGATACCACCTTATAGCTGGTAATTTTCGAGGATCTCGCAGATTACCCATTTTTGTGAAAATGTTATACTTCAAAAAGTACAGTACATTCATACAAGTTCTGGAAGCCATCATTGCTCAGGCTACATGTTGTTAGCATAGCAACATTGTATGGTGGTTTTGTGGTAATGATAAGGATTTAGTATTTTGCAAGGTCTATGCAAACAGCTGTACTAGCAGTTCAACACTTACTCTTATCTGCATGCGCATTACATACACGAAATAATTAAAGGGTGTGTCCAAAGAGATCAATTTCACAAATGGCTACTGCTAGCTAGCTGTTTTAACAGATATTTTCTGAGTGTTGTAGCTAACAAAAAGCTAGCACTTTAGTGCAAGGCTAACTCATATGTTGAATAGAAAGTTTGTGCGAACAGATGATGCTATGAAAGATTCTGAAGAGACTGCAAAAGCCTTCAATGTGAGTCAAACTTGCCATAACTCGAGAAAGAAGCTTTAGTTTGCTAATCCATAAATCAAAATCCAAGAGAACGTGGCTAGAAGCCTATAGAAGCTGTTAGTTTTCGTCGCATTACAACCGTTGAGCAGTTACAGTTGGAACAGACACACACACACACAGTCAGCTTTACCGTATCCCTCGTGCGGCTACGCCTCGAGGCATGATAATATTCATAGCTGCTATCAGCGTGTTACATAATCCAGCAAGACAAATCCTGACATAAGTTTGAAACACGACCTCCCGTCAGGGAAGGTCGGGCCACACCCAACTACATATACATTACACAGTACATGAAGACACTGCGAACTCGCTGGGGTACTCAAAGTCAAATTTAATATGTTGGTGTTGATATTAAATGCACCTTTCATGTTGCTGTTTCTGTCCAGAGCAGGATATGATTAACTCTAGATCTGATAACGTCTGTGTTGGATATAATCAAGGTATGCATCATATTTATGTATATGAACTTACTTCCACCTTATCTTCCATATTAATTCATCTCTTTCAGACAACGTTTACAAATGTAGATAGAACACTTTTTAGTCCACGTGGTCACACTAGGATCTAGACCACGTGGAAAATGAAGGGATTCATAATCCGAAGGAGGGGCTGCGACAAATGAAAGGTCACAACATGTCATCGTACGTACCCGTACCCACATCATCACACTGTCTAGTAGTACGTACATGTATTAAACACGTCCGTATTATATGTACGTAGACAGACACTGCGAACTCGCTGAGGATCAAGTTCTAAGCAACATTAAACTGCAAAATGAGTAATGTACAGGTTGCAGTGAGAGTAAGACCTCTAAACAGGAGGTAAGTGGCCCTTTAATAATAGGCTAGCAACTGCCTTTCTGTAGCTGTATACTACTCTCAGTGCAGTATCTATGTTTTATCCCTAGGCCCTGGCCCAGAAGTACATTTTATAGTTCATAGCTTAACTAGCCTTAAACTAGATCACGTATGTCTATTATGTATCTGTCACACAATGTTTGAGTGGATTGTAAATATCAGGGAGATCGACAACCAGTCAGCTATTGTGGTGGAAATGAAGGACAAGTCTACTACCCTGTTTAAGGTACTGCAGCTAGCTACATGTGATTACTTTGCACCAAAAGTGTAGCAGCTTGTACGTACATTGTTTTCCTACGGTTGAAAAATACATGTACTTGTGCTAGCCAATTATGTTTGCGTGACTCAAACTCAAACCAGTATTCCACTGGTACTCGTAGTGAAAAAAGTATTGCTTCTTACTGTGTGCATGCATCGTTTTCCTAGACGGTGGACGGCGTGGTAGTTGGGGAAACCAGAGATGACTCTAAGGAGTTCAAGTATGACCACTCTTTCTGGTCAGTGGACGACAAGGACACCCACTTCATCACTCAAGAACAGGTTGGTGCATGGTATACAGTGGCGGATCCATAAATTATAGGGCGAGTAGTTTCCCCACGCAGAGCATGAATGTTGAGGTTTCGCCCACATGGATGTGGGAAATCCCCATATATTGCAGAGTTTGCAACGCGATCAGTGTAGAAATAAGTATAGAAGCAGCCACTGCTTGTAGCTAGCTTCTGTCATTCTAGAGTGCATGATATTACTATATGCATAGGTGAAATAATTTTAACTGTAAATGACTGTAGATTGCTAAAAATCAATTCTAACATTCTGATCAAAGGTGGTTCCTTTGCACCCTTGGGATCTCCCCTGGATCTGCCACTGGTATACTTAGTTACTGAAAACTGAAAATAACAAACAACAAAGAAACATATACGAACGATCTAACTTTTGCCATACATGTACATAGGTGTACCACAACCTTGGCAAGTCTGTATTGGAGTCTGCATTCCAAGGCTACAATGCGTGTATGTTTGCATATGGACAAACTGGATCAGGCAAGACTTTCACCATGATGGGCTCAGAGGTTAGTCAAATTAATTTGCAGGGAACATAAAAATTATGCTCATTGTATGTAAGGTGCTATCGCCATGCATGTAGCGGTGTTAATGATCGTATTATTATATAGTAGTATATTACACACATGTAACTTATATGTTGTACAGGAATTGCCTGGGCTGATTCCAAGAATTTGTCAGGTAAGCCTGCTCAAAATATTCTATACACGTCTGATTTTCTGAATGCACTCTTCCCTATAATTTCTAGAACCTATTTGCGAGAACAGAAGCTGGTCATAAAAAGAAGGTATCGTATCGAGTGGAGGCCAGGTAATGTTTGAATTAACATACATGCATGTAGCAATCCATGCACTGTTAGCTGCAGTGTATATCACTTACGTCTGCATTAAAATGTAGTTATATGGAGATCTACAATGAGAGGGTGCATGACCTCCTGGAAACTAGCGTGGGTGGTCCACAGCAGCACAATCTCAAGGTCAGGGAGCACCCAAAGGATGGACCATATGTTGAAAGTATGCTGTGTGTGTATAAACGTGCATGTTGTTGTGGTGTGAATGGTATTTTAACGATTGTGAATATTATTATGTTCAAGACCGTTTCTCGTGCACACCTACTACATGTACGTACATGCAGGTCTCAGCAAACATCTAGTGTCTGACTATGAAGCAATTCAGTCCTTAATGAGGAGGGGTAATGCACACAGGTAACGAATAATTCGTTTTGACCCTTTGTGTCTTAATTCATGGAGTGTTCTTTCTGCTGCAGGGCTACAGCTGCCACCAAGATGAATGATGTTAGCAGCAGGTCCCATGCTATCTTCACACTAGTCTTCACTCAGGTACATGATGCAGTTTACTGTTACGTTGTAATACAATTTGGTGCAACTCACAGAATATTGTGTTAATTTTGTATTTTATTACCTATAATCACTTTGAGAGAATTCATTCTGCACATGTGATAATTGTTTTTACTTGCACCATCGTAATTATACTGAGGTGTAAGTACTATTTGTAAATTACCATTAATTTTTTCCAGGCCGTTTACAGCTCGGACCTCCCTTGTGAAACTGTCAGCAAGATCCATCTAGTAGACCTAGCTGGAAGGTATGTGAAGATTCATAGTGGATGTGGATTCATAGTGGATGTGACCCCTTTACGCTGAACATGTGATGATAGTAGATTCATAGATTTATTATCTTTGCAGCGAGCGTGTCAGTGCTACAGGTGCTGAGGGTCTCAGACTCAAAGAGGGTGGAAACATCAACAAATCTCTTGCTTGTCTTGGAAATGTCATTTCTGCATTAGGTGTGTACAGTATTGTTAGTATATGGATGTACCATTTCAACTGACTTGTACGCTCCACTATGGTGCATTGTATTATTAGGAAGTCATAATTACTGTTAAAGGTGGTGTGTATATACAAGCTTAGTTTGTAGTCTGCGCACTGGTTGAGAATGTACAAGTACATGGAAATATCCTGTGCAGCTGATATGTCCAGTGGGTCAAGTCGGCAGAAGAAGAACCCATATGTTCCCTACAGAGACTCAATACTCACTTGGTTGCTCAAGGATAGCCTGGGAGGGAACTCAAAGACCATTATGATTGCCAGTGAGTGTATGCTGTTCTGCTAGAGCTAGTGTACGTGTCTGATTAATTCATGTAAAACTGGCACCCTGAGTGTGTGTTGTGTTGTACTCATGCGTCGCTGCTCAACACACACACGCTTCAGCTATTTCTCCTGCTGAGATCTGCTATGGGGAGAGTTTGAGCACACTTCGTTATGCAAGCAGAGCTAAAAACATCGTCAACAAACCTGTTGTTAATGAGGTAGCGTGTTTGTCAGTCTTCTGTGTGTATTGTTTCATAGTGAAAGTGTATTCTCCCATGCCAATTTTAGTGCCTATAATTATTGTTGCTGTACATTGAGTAAGTGTTGTAATGCAATGCATCAAACATGATAGGACGTCAATGTAAGACTGATCAGAGAGTTGAGAGCTGAGATCAAGCGGCTGAAAAAAGTTATCTCATCAGGGAACTTTGTAAGCATAATAATTATATTATAGTACGTGTGTGCTTATAGATCACACAGTAATGATCGGACTTATGTGCATGTACACATGTTTGGGCAATGGATCCAACAAGCATTATAGTTTATTTTCTGGGTCCACTCTATCATTCTCGAGCTTCCCAACTAAGAGTTTTGGAGCTGCTGTTCGCATGCATGTACGATGTTCTAAACTGTACGTATTACATAATAGTCTAAATTAAGACTTCCAAACTGTACTCTGCACAGGAGGAGACTCGCGAGAGAAGTGGGAGTGACCTGTTGACTGAGTCCATACACAAAAAAGAGGAGCAGGTGCGATGGTACTAGCATTTAGTTGGACATTGCTGATCGTTTACATACACTCTTAGGTAGCTGTGTTGACCAAGTCATGGGCTGGCAAGTGGGACGGCATGAGTCAGATAATGGAGGTTCGAGTTAATGCACAACAATGTACTTTGACACCTTTACATTTTCAGTAGCGTTTTGCATAGTCATGTAGCATTCAACTGAGCTAGCTAGCTATATTGAGATGTTCTGCTAACCTTTATTAACTTTTTAATAGGAGAACCTACAGCTGCACACTGAGGGTGTCAAGACAACTGTAGCTACTGAGAGACCTCACTTCCTAGCACTGGATGAATTGTCAGCAATGGGGTTCTTTATCTATCAGCTGCAGGTTAGTGTAATCTAACCGACATTAATAAAGGTTAATTGTGTTATATTCAATCCCCAGGAAGGAGAAACAACTATTGGATCAAAAGAGTGTACAACACTCCGTGACATCGGTAAATACTGTCCCACTACATGTAAATATCATTCCGCCCCAACACAAATCGCTCAAGTCTGAACGTCTGCCTGAAACATATGCAGCACATGACTGTCGATACTGCTGTAATGCGTCTTCGTTAGTGTTGTATTTAATTCGTTGACATTTATATCCTTAATTTACAGTGTTGAGTTCCACTGACATCCAGCCACATCACTGTGTGGTCAGCTGCAATGATCAGAGGGTGGATCTCACTAGACAGGATGGACACTGCTATGTCAACACACAGGAGGTGGCGGACAAGCGGCAGCTATTTCATGGTTAGAGGCGTCGATAATTATGTAACTGTTTTATAAACAATGTTTGTTCTGTAGGTGACATTGTTCAGTTTGGTCAGTCGACTATGTTTCGTTTCAACAATCTTTCTCAGGCCCCGGTAGTAGATGCTGTAAGTCACTCTGTGTTGTTCATGTTTATACCAATCCTCGATCTGCTAAGCTGTCTCCGTTTTTTTTTCAAAGCCGGACATAATTATCTGACCTGCATGTGATAAAACCTCTGTTTGCTCATACCCGCTGTTACAGTAGGATGTACCTATACCGTACAATGTAGTCCACATACAAATATATAATTATATGTTTCACAGATGATAAAGTCTTCTACGTTAAACCTATCAACTTTAAGGTATGTACATGTACGTATGTTCGTCTGCTAGTGTTATTAATTGAAGGTATGTCTACCATGTACTACAGCAAAGAATCAGAACGGGAGAGACTGGAGAAAGAATACTCAGAAAGAATGGACACGCTTAGAGAAGAATTAATGAGAAAAAACGAGGAAGAGAAAGCTGCCCTCTATGAGCAATTGGACCAGCTTAAGCAGCAGCAAACCAGTAGAAGCAGTGATACCTCCACTTTATCAGTCACTGACATTGATGGATACAACATGATGCAAAGCATAGGGATGGACGTTTCTAAGCGTGTGGTAGTGGGAGAGGAGGAGAAAGATGTCCTTAGTTACCAACGAATTGGCGATGAAGAAGATGAAGTGTTTGAGAAGGGAACAAGTACTCCAATCATCAACGCTTTTAAATCTGAAGGTCTCCAGCCGGGATCAAGCTACACTGACACTTTCATCAACATTCATACTGAGAAAGAGAAAGCAAAAGGGTTACCTGAACAATCTCTATACAGGTGAATGAATCAGCCAATAATTTACATGTACCGTAGTTAACCTTCGAACCGCCCACCCCCTACTTTTGCCTGAAAGTCCTGTAGAGGTATCCAGCTAAGCCAAAAGATTGCAAACAATTTTAGCACTCCATACTAATAGTCCAATGAAACTAGAAACTGAGTAGAAGCAATGAGCCAGAAACTAACTCCGAGTTATTGTGCACTTGCCTTTGTTTTTTTACTCCTGTCTTGATGTAACAGGTATAGCAATCATAGTGTTAAACTACTACGACTCATAAACTAACAGGAGATATATAAGAGAGATAGACTAGCAAGAATGCAATGGAAGAGTTATAAAATGACTGACTCAGCTGGATCGAAAAGGCTCGGTTAAACGTATTCATGTGATTTATTGATGACCATTAATGACTACGGATGATGCGTGTCCAGCCTCCTCTGTCAGAGGTATAAAAAGCAGTCAGTCATCAGTCAATTTCCGAGTAATTAGCCTATTTGACCGGCCATTTAGCTACTTACTTAGTCATATTGTCCTAGGCCAAAGGTCATATAGTTGTGATGCGCATGCACACTAAAATAATGATCTCATAACAGCCATGTGTCTTTGTTCATTGCACAAGAGGAGGCCTAGATATTTATAGCTATGTAGCAGAGTGACAAGACCACTAGGCTTCCATTTTATGATCTAAGCATATATACTTTACCTTCCCTAAACCCTCCTTAGAAATTACTAAGGACATTGCATGGGTAATTTAGTGTCCGACCAATATCACCTGATGGCAGAACAAAATGTAGTATGCTAGGACAACTTGTCAGCAGATGTGTTATTTATACCTCTCCTCTGTTATTGTGCATGCAACATGATGCAAGATTTTCACTGTGCACCTATTAAATAGCTAGCTAGCTAGCTCAGAAACGTGCATAAAAAAGACTTTAAAAACTTAATAGTACTAGCTATAACAAGTTCGATCTATCCTAGAACAGACATCAAGCGTTGATGAGACTGTTTCCTTTGAACACTAGAACACATGTATGTATATATTTGATGTTGCATGCTTGTTGCATAAATTTAATATGTATGTGTCAGTCAATGCATGTACATGTATAGATGTATATAGTATACACTTTAGCTCTAAATGTTTGGCCTTGTACCCGGTTTTCAATATAGATAGATATTACCAAGAGGAACTCTTGATATTACATATTGAGCCCTATACAGTCAGTAATATATAAATGAACAATAATGCGAAAGTGTTGCATTGTCACATTTAGTAGCCTCAGTTCGTTCATAGGTACTCCTACGTGGACGTTTACATGTACTTTTCATTCCAGCTTGAACGTCTCAAGTGCTAGTGGGGTTAAGTCTGATGATGAGCTTGATTTTGGCTCTGAGAACAGTGCTGAAGAAATGAATTCTCCTGGAGCCACTGGTGGTGTCTTTGTGCCTACAGCTGTAGTTGATGAGAGAAATGTTTTTGTTGATGATAGGTAGGTGTGTATGCATGTAGTATCTACACATTATGTATAATTATACAGTGGAACCTCCGAATAAAGGACAGTTTGGGAGCATGCAGAGACAAAACACTATTTATAGCTATATTATATCATAATTATAGTACATGGTGTGGACCCTATTTCTGTAATTCAAGAAGCTAAGGAACTTACATACATGTACTGAAATCAAAGAATATTTATGCCATTAATCAACAATAACATTAGATAATCTACCATAATTAATTATTGGACATAAAATGTGTGTGTGGTTTTCTGGTTGTCCGTAATAAGAGGCGGTTTTGCATAGAGTGAGTCAGTTGGGAGCACGAAGCTTGTCCGCCGTCCGGAATCAAGAAGGTCTGCTCGCGATTCTGGGTGGTTACTTTTGTGTAATTGTGATTTCAATCCTGTGCCATAACTGTATTGTGAGAGATTTTCCTCTAAAAGGAGGGTCTGTTATTGGAGGTTCCACTGTACATGTACGTAGTTATAGTTGCACTGTATAGTTATAATTATGCAAGTAATGTGTGCATGCATGCTGTTTAGCAGTTTCTCTTTCGTAGTGAAAAGGATGAACTTAAGCGAAAAGTGGGTGAACTGGAGTTTGAATTGCAAAAGAAAGTGAGTGGTGAACATTTCCTGTACGTGCAAGTATGCTCTTTACCCCGTACCTTTGAACAGGATTTCGAACGGAGTGTTCGAAGGAGATCTCACGCATTTGGAGAGTTTGATTCCCCCAAGATTCCACGTAACTGCTTCAAGAGAGGCCGTTCAAGTTCAATGCGGTCACTTTCAACAGCACTCATCATTGACATCCCAGATGTCGCCTTGAGGGGAAATGGATTTGGATCGTATCATGTCTTCATTGTTAAGGTAAAACATCCTTATTGTACCACTGACTATTAGCTATGTAGAACAATTATCATATACCCACTATTAATATTTTATAGTGACTGAACCAAAGCTAAGACGTTTTGCCAATTGATTGTTTTACCCCAGATTGAGCTAGGTAAAGAAAATTGGGAGATTTTCAGATCATACAACCAGTTCAGCGGACTTCATGATACCCTTAAATCAAAGTATCCTGAGGTATCAATATTACATTACTGTAACTGTACTATAGTAATTCTGACTTGTATTTTAGCTTTCGAGTTTAAAGCTTCCTCCATCAAAGTGGATAGGAGCGAAGAAACCAGCTTTTGTTGAGCAAAGACGGAAAGAGTTGAAGGTGAGTGTATACATTTACATGGTTGTACAGTATAGGTGTACTCTGACCTAAGCATGCATGCATGTATATGCATGCATGTGTGTGTTAATAATAGATTGGTGAACAATTATGCATAAATTTTAAGGGTAGGGAGTGAGGCAAGTAGATACACAACATGTACATGCAGTGGAACCTCTCTTAACACCAATAACTCTCAAGAATATGGCTTCAGCTTTAGCATAACCTCCCAGCTAGAACGGACCATCCTTAATCAGCCTGAGACATAATTATGTCATACAAAGCTATAATGATTTATAACTTGTATAAACTAGAGAAACAGTAAGTATGTTAGCAAATTTCCCAGGTTTATTCGTAATAGGATTTCCTTATGAAACCGTGGCATCAAATTTAAATCTCTCAACTAAGACCACCGCTCTAAGGGCTAAAAAGCTGCATGTTCCCCAATGTTTTGTTTTTATGTATGTTAATTCCACTGTCCAAGACAGTCACACTGTACATTATTTTCTGGTAGAGACCCATTTCTGTTTCATACGTGTAGGTGTATATATATACCTTCAATCCTTGTTGGCTATCTGCATGTTCCCCAATGTTTTGTTTTTTTAATTCCACTGTCCAGACAGTCACACTGTACATTATTTTTTGGTAGACCCGTTTCTGTTTCATACGTGTAGGTGTACCTTCAATCCTTGTTGGCTATCTGCATGAACCTCGCAGAATGTCCACTATACGACCCAGTGGGCAGACGATTATCGAAAAGAAGACTATTAAAACTTAACCCTTTTTTTGACGATGGATCATATATTATATTATGACCAATAATATTCTTGTTTGTTTATATACTTTGTTCACGCATGATACTTTGCTGTAATTGTACAACCAACCATTTTTGTATTAATTACCACATTACTTTTATTTAAGTATATCGGGAGGTTTGCATGTAGATCTAGATCCAAGACATTGATTCGTGATAAATCCCTTACTTCTGATAGTACAATATTTTGACTTAATAATAAGCGGTTAATTACTTCGGTGCATACTACGATGTTAAAGGACATCGGTTAATTACGTTCTGGTGCAGAGAGCTTGCACTCCTAGACCACATTCAAACTCATCGAAACGTATTCACAAGTATATGTATTTAAAATTAATTTGGTAGATCTTTCTTGGTCACTGCCCACAGCTTATCTACAGTGCTCTTGTAGTTGAATATCATTCAAAGTTGAACATCGTGGTTGAAAAAACAATTTTTTAAAATGCGTTCTAGCACAGACTTAATTTACAATGTTAGCGAATTTGTAAACTTAAGTCCACGCTAATTTTGTTAAGAAAAATGCATGTACGAGTATAATTATGCTAAGCAAGCTAGCCCTTTTTTCATCTGTATCTGACTCCAACTTTCCATTCAACCTTAAATCATACTTGTACATCTCTTTTTGAATTTGCTACAAATCCGCCAAAATTAGTACCCAAAACAGAAATTACTACCTGTAACCTTAAGGTAGCATTTCTTTACATGTATACTTAATAATTCACCAGAACAATTCCAAGTGAGCTGCAAAGCACAGAATGAAATTATGTGAACATAAATAATTATATCCATACAATTGAGCGAGGAGTGTATTCCACAACAGCAGTAAATTATGATAGTGTACGTGGATTGCCTTTTTTTGACATCTTATCGATTTTGCTGTGAAGTTTCTTCTGCAGTCTAGCTCTGTCAACATTGCTTGAGGTACTACTTCTTATAGACTTGCTGCTTGCTGACATTCTGGCACTTCTCTTCGCGGCATCTCCACATCCATGCACTTCAGGCAGGCTATGCTCCACACAATGCCTCCGAGAGCAGTGACGACACTTTACACTGAACAGTTTGATACTTTTTTTACACTTGGAATGAGCACACGTTGAGTCCAGTTTACTCATTTCTGAAATTAGTGAATCAAGATCTTCACTAGAGTTTTTTGTTATCACTTTCTGTTCTGGCTTTTTTTTAACACTAGTTTTCCTCTGGTTAGATGATGCTGTAGATGATGCGTTAGTGACGTTGCTGATTTCTAAACAATCGCTGACATCAGTCCGTACAAGTCTATCACCTGTTGTGCCGGCTTTTATATTGGCAACAGTTTTACAGGAGTCAGTTTCAGCAGCGGTGATCTCTAAAATTATACAAACGTTCAGCTGATTGACGAATTGTAAAATTTACCTTCAATAACAGAAACTGGAGAAGAATACTGGGATCTCTTTTTCTGCACTTCAATAAACCTCTCACTTCCTTCTCCTCTACTCTCATGAAGCAAGCCCATTCTCTCACTTATCTACGATCAATCAATCAATAGTCATTGTAAATGTTGTCAGGCGTATTAAAGACTAACTTCATGGATGATTCTGCGTTCATTGCCCGTCAAAGAACTTGAGAATGTCAGTATAGTTGTGGGTCCATCGCAAAACTCTGAGAGCATGATCTCAAAAGAAGTAGTCTCTGTCAGCTGGTTTGGAACACTGTTCCTATAGTGTTCACATTATAAATAACCAGCGAGCAGGTGAGGTCACTTACCCCCATTTGACGGTGCTAGACAGGCTGGATGTTACTGTATTGTTTGCTTTAGAATGATGTTTGTCTTTACTTGTTCTTTTAAGTGAAGAGCTTGGATCCATGCTATGTGGCTTGCTTTTCGGTGAGGGAGGTGTATGGTAGCTCCCACTCTCAAAACTGGGGTCTATGCATGGGGCAAAAAATTCAGCAAAATGTATGTACATGGAGTTTGAGTGGCATGTACCAACAATTTACTACAACGGACATTATAATATAATACCATTTATGTATTCTTGAGCACTCCATACTTCCCCGTGCTGGTGACAGTAGTCTACTAGCTCTTTGATGAAGCACTCCTGTGATATGGTGCTAGAGTCTCCAATGAGCACGAGGTGGCGTCTAGCTCTAGTGACAGCCACATTGGTCCGTCTGCTTTCACGCAGAAACCCATACTCACCTGTTGAAACACATGGTACTAAATATGCAAGGAGTTACGTCTCCCATATCGTGCAATTGTGAGGACGTGCACTTTAAAAAGTTGACAGTCCAACAATTAAGTAATAGGTAATTTAAGGACATTAAGCTTACAGTAATTTACGTAGGCTATATAATCACTTTCGGTAAAAACTACCTTTATTGTTGGAGCGAGTGAACGAGATGACCACTACCTCCTTTTCTCGACCTTGGAAACCATCCACTGTGTGCACCTCAATGGAAGACATTGGGTTACCAATAAACACCAACCGCTTTCTTATCAGTTCAACCTGTTGGCAGACAAGTTATCTTTGCAAATATAATAATAGTAGCACGCAACTGAAAATGTGACTAAGCAATAATTATAAACAATTGTACTCCTGGGGATAGTGACAGATAAGAAAGTGAATATAATATTATACTGAAGCACTGTACACGTATTACAATTAAATGTGCAGGGTACAGCAACATGTGCAGGGTTTCTTTCAGGATTTTGCACACGTAGGTGAAAATGTGGGTTCTAAATAATAAGCGGGTTATTGTAAATATCAAGCAGGTGATCGACAATGCAAGTAGACTTGCTCCAAGTGAGTGTAAATTAACCAGCTAACTTGCACTGAAATAAACCCTGATGTGTAACTATAATATGTATATAATTATAATTATACATACTTGTAGACTATATGGAGCAATGACGGCCAACTGAGTGGAGGAGAGTCCAGCACCAACCAGGGCCTTCAGATGATGCACCACCAGATCGGCCTCACCTGAGAGAGAAAACATACCATGTATGTACACGTACTGTACATGCACAATCACAATTAATTTTTGTACTCGATAAAAGTATAATATACGTACTACTACAATGTAGTACATGATATCAAGTCATCACTTTCTACCTCAAATATCAACTCAATCAGGACACACCTTCATTTCCCTTGGACTGCTCATCTTGTGTTTCTAATTCTGTCATGTGACAGCCTGCGGTGTCTATGAATACTAGGGGGATGTTAGTCAGCTGGTCAGCATACACCCCGTCTAGATCACTGTAAAAATGAAAAGAATATGGCCATATAAGCTACTCACACCTTTGTAATGAGGAACCAACCTTAGAGTATGTTCGGAGACAGAAAAATGTGGTTGTAACTTGTCTTTGTAGAAGAATTTTGAAGAACAAGACATTATGTGCTTGTGCATTCTGAAACAGAAAAGCAGAAACACATTTTAATAAATACCTATAATCAGTAAATAATTCTGACCACACCTGTACTGGACGGTGAGCACGGTAGTGATATTGTCTTGGTAGAGCTCAATTACTCTCTCCATCAAACTGAGGGACAAGCCATTCTCAGCGGCTCTGCATCAAAAGACTACCTAATCAGCTGCAAGCAATGAATTGGCTAGCACTTACTCTTTGGAAAGGATGGTGGGTGGCAGCTGCTTATGGTCCCCTGCTAACACACACTTAGGGGAGTGAAGAAGAGGAATCCAGCAACCAGCCTCCACTGCCTATACATGTAGGTGTTGAAAGCAGGCGTACATAGTTACATTTACATGGCAACGATAACTAACCTGGGCACACTCATCAATGACAGTCAGTCCAAAATGGGTTTTAGGAAGATGTCTATATATTTATAGATACATAATAATTAAATCATAACGATCAACGTATATATTATAATTATATAGCCTCGAAAATACAGCATAAAAAAGGCATAGAAAGCCTACTTCAAAGGACCTTCCAGTGAGGCCCCTGTAGTTGTGGACAAGATCACATCAGCACCTTTTAGCAAATCCTTAATAGCTCTCTACACGAAAAAATTAAATACGGAAAGTCAACAAAAGGAATATACAGAACCTGTTCCCTGTTTTGTAGCTCTTTCCGCAAGATTTTTAGTTCACCTCTCCATTTGCTTCTATCAGCTGAACCACGACTTTGATGAAGGCTTGTCTATTTAAGGCATTAAAATAAGCACACGCAGGCAGGTAAAAGGACTTACAAGAGCTTTTTTGATGTCCTTGCGGACATCCATAATGATTTGAGCAGAGTCTACACTGTGTAGCAATGCATCTAGTGACAGTCTCTGTATCGATTCAGATAGTCTGGCAGGGTGACCAAGTCTTACCACCTTCAATCAGGATATACTTTGTAGATACATACCAGAAAGTTTAATCCTCACGCTTACCCTGGCATTCCCTTGTGCTAGGCGCTCTACCATGTTATCAACAGCAATATTGGAAGGGGCACATGCCAACACCTACATGTATATAGGCATAAATATTAGCTAATCTGATATATTATTGCTGATGGCACTCACCTTTTGCCCCAGTTTGACAGACTGTAGAATGAGTTCCACCAAAGTGGTGGTCTTGCCTGTGCCTGGAGGGCCATGGATCACAGCTACATCAGGCCGGGAAAGCGCAAACAAAACTGATATTCTCTGACTCTCATTTAAACTTTTGTTGATGAAGGAAAACTGTGTATTCATGTCTTTCATCATAAGATTCTTTTTCAAGGTAGGTTGTAAAAGTTCATGCACTGTACCTGTTCCGCTTCAGTTGAACAGGATAACATTGCGACAAATCTTGGGTCTGGAGGACTTAACACTTGCTCTCCAAACAGAACTCTTGCTAGATGCTGACATCTTTTACCAGTTCTCAGATCTTCAAGAGCTCTGCAGTGATTTTACAAGTTAACAGTGATAGCCAAACAGTATATGGAAGCTGACCTCTTCATCCTACGGTAGGTAACATCATTGGCGAGCTTTATCACAACAAGAGCTCCATCGTGTGCAGTCAGGTCCAAAGAGTTGTCAATTTGGTCGAATGCCACTGCTAGTGAGATTTTGTCTTTGCGCAACACTATCCCCGATAGATCATTGTCTGACACTGGTTTTCCACGGGAATACACACCAACAATATCCCCTACACAACACACAAAAATGAGTGTACTATAATCATTCAGTCTTTACAGGAACCTGAAGTGATAGACGTGGATGGCAATTGCTTGTGACCAGCTAAACTTGGCTCAAGGGTGACCACAAGTCTACCGTACAGTCCTATGTGTTGGGAGCCAACCTAGTCAGTGCAGAGAGTGATATGATACAACATGGCATAGGAATAGACACTTTTATGTACATGTAGTCTTGAGAGACAAATCCCATGAGACTCCAACTTGGATAGACATTCCATCTGTTTGGACACATTTTCCAGGCTCTCCAATGTCTCAGCATCTCTCTCTAAAGTAATTAGCTGCAAAGTTTTATCAATAAAAGACTCCATTATATCTGACATAAAAGTCTTGACAGAGTAGTAATCAAAGTACATGTAGCCTGTCTATCTAGGTAAAGATCGTCGCACGAGAATGCACCCACGTGGTCATAAATTCAATTCACCTATGACCCATTGTGTTATTCTCTGCTGGTAAACTTTTGATTTCAAGTACTTTAAGAGTGTGCGGCACTCTACAAGTTGCAGAATGGATGATAGATGTAAGTAGATGCTATGTACACCTTCTGTTCTTCTGTGAAGTTTTGTGAATCACTTCTCCATTTCTTGTACTGTATCTGCTCCATTCTGTACGTATGTTTTGTTGTTTCTTCTATAGATGGCCAACATGATGATCGTTCACGCGGTCCAACACGCCGTGGCGGATACAGAGGCAGAGGACGGCCTCGTTACTCTCGCGGGGGAAGAGGAGGACAAGGTAGAGAGATCAACCCTCGTTCACGACTAGAAGATGATCATGATATGGGAGAAGAGGGCATGTCTGGAGGACATAGGCAACGATTGTGAGTTCTTAATTATACACTAAAGTAATTTGTGAATCGGGTGCAATACTACTCTGTACTGTTGTGTTGGTTGTTAGCTTGCAATGCAACAAAACAGTAGTTATATGCTTTGATAAAGCTGTCAGTGTGTGTCTATCCAACTGTAACTGCTCAGCACTAGTGCAACCATATTTTTGACTTGTAGATTTGCAACTATAGCTTCATTCACGAGTGATACCCTTGAATAGTTGTCAGCCAGCAATGCACTCAGAAACCTGTGTGTATAGAGATAATTATAGCTATGTGCGTAATTATATACTATAATGATATAGCTATATAACAGTCAGCAGTTGCTAGTAAAGGTGTTATCTCTCCAGTGAACCCTACTCCAGGGGCCGGCCCTCGTATGATGAGGCAGGTGGATCAGTATTTAAACGGCTTGGGGGAAATAAGGCCTCAGGAGGGAGAGGTGGTGTGTTCAATCGACTTAGTGGGATGGGATCGAAGCCTGGTGGTGATGGTGGTGGCGGTGGAGGGAGTTCCTGGCACAAAGTCACTGTGAGTTTGTTTAAACAACTCTATACCGTAAATGCATCCAAAAGCTTTGTTTAGCAAATTATTATATTCTCTAACTTACAAGACAGATTGAGTGACAGTTGGATGGCAGAAAATGCCGTTTAAGGCTTATGTAAAGAAATTAATGCTACATGTATATACTTCGATGTATTATTGTCAACCGTGTAGTAAACTTTTAGAGCAATACTTACATGTACATGCCTATAAACTAGGTTTTCATGCATGAACATAGAGTCTGGGCGGAGGGTAGAAGTAGGCAAAATGTTCGAATAGGCCTCTGTTGCCAATCCCTTAATCTAACGATTTAACCTACTGGGTAGCAAAATTAATATTTCACCCGCCGTCTTGGGTGGTTCAGTGGGTTTCTGTATTTTATAGGTGCACGCGTACATGTATATTATCCAGGTTCTCAATGGTGCAAATGAGAGCAGGGAATGGCTTATGAGGCAACTGTCCTCTCGGAGTTCTGAGAAGTTTGAAGCTGTTGGGGTGAGTAATTATTGTGATATAACATGTACATGTACCACATCATACATTTACATGTACTCTTAGGAGCATGTTCTTGGAGACAAGTTTATGTTCTTCACTGCCGAGCCTGGAGCAGCTATGGAACTCAAGCAGATGGGAAGTATAGAGTCGAGGAATGGCACTCTGCAAGTGCTTGTGAAACCGTCAGGTCCACCCAGAGGTAGCAGAGGAGCAAAAAACTCTGAGCAGAGACCCTCGCTCAATCATACCACCAGAGTGGGTGGCGATGATGACATCTCTATGCAGGAGGACTCAAAAGATACCATAGTGGTAGGAATGTTTGGCATACGGGTCCTCTCCTAACATTGCCTTGTCTTCGATATTTACAGCGTGTTTTAGGGCAACGCTATGATCCAGCTACGAAATCCCTTGATCTCTCCAACATGTACAATGACCCAGGTACTGTTACAGTAACTGTTGTACATGTCTAAGATTCATGTTTGAGTCTGTCTATTACTTAAATATCTTAACTAAATGCAGCATTCAAGCAGGCTAACCTAACAATGTCTATGTTTAATAGAAGTGTTGTCACTTCCATTTTGTCTCTCGTTGGCCAGTATTGTCCAAAGGTAAGTATACACGTATGTGTGTAACCAGTTTAGTGTGTAAGCATTATTTCATCGCCAGCTTTTGTGTCTCAACCTCTCAAACAATCGTCTGCAACGCCTGGAGATGTACTCTGAATTAACGAAAATGTGCCCTGAACTAGAAACTTTGAATCTGTGTGACAATCAGCTCAGTTATCCAGCAGAGATGAACCACCTGGTTGGCCTGAAGAATCTCACCACTCTGTCACTCATGGGAAATCCTCTTGCTGAACGAAGTGATCGTGATGTCATCTCTTATTCTAGCAGCTTTAGGAAGTTATTTCCTGCACTCAAACAATTGGTGAGCAGGCTGTGCACAGTATCTAAGATACTAGGGTTTGAATGTGTGCCCGCGTACACTGTCCATGTGTTTCAGTGTAACGTCTAAAATTAGAGTGTATGTTAGTATAGAGTACGTCGCTAATACGAATAGAGTGGGACCAGACTCCGTCCGAATACATGAAATTTCCAGATTAAACGGATGTCATTAAGTGATATATAAGTACATGTATCATTAACGAAGACACTTGGCAATGCTAAAGGCTGCCAGAAGGGAATCTGCTATAGCTAGAATAGTCTTTTAATTATCTCTCCAATAGAGTTAATTTATTTTTGCCGTTTTGTCCGGATATGTGAGCTTTCGACTAAAGGGGTCCTGATTAGCGAGGGTCTACTGTACTGTACATTACGTACATCGTCTGTTGTGTGCAGGATGGTCGGCAGTTGTCTAGCCCTGTAAAGTTTGACCTGCCTGTCATGTCAGGGAGCCTACCATCAGTACAGGTGGAGTTTTTACAATCTTACATGTACTGACAGTAGTAAGTATCTGGCTTTATGTCTCTTTGTTTCTGCAGAAAAGCTTTTTCACAAGTGATGAAGTAAAGAAAGTAATAACAACCTTCCTGGAGCAGTGAGTAAATTATGTCGTACAATGTGTGCATCAGTGGGTTTGGTTTGTGCTAGCTAGCATCTAGTCTTTGTTCACCCTGTGGTACGCTCCATTTTCTTTGTATTAGGTATTATGTGATTTATGACCAAGAGCCAAAGGAGAAACTCCTCACTGCGTACTCCTCTGATGTAAGGGTTAATAATATTGTGTAACAATTATAATGTGCGCCATTTCTAGTGTGCTTATTATTTTATTCTTTGCAGGCTGTGTTTTCGTTGAGTGTGTGCACTGATGGTCCCAAGTGAGTGTGTGTGGCTACGTAATTATAATTATTTTTATTCTTGGTGCCTACTGTATATTTTTAAAGCAATCCTCTAAACTTGTACTAATTCTGTAAATCCTTGTTTCCATAAAATCATTTTTCTGTGTGTACATTTGTACTTTATGTACAGATTTCACGGGATGAAAGAATATATTGTTTTGAGCCGCAATTTAAAGAAAATTCCAGATACAGGTGTGTGAAGAAGAATTCAGTGTATTCATGGTTTTTGGATCGCACTAAATGATTTGCATGTACGTGTTAGGTAAAAGGATGACAATGTTAAAGAGAGGGCAGTTGGACGTTGTTCAGTTCCTAAGAGGTCTTCCAAGGACTGTACACTACTCCAAGAGCTTCATTGTGG
Source organism: Halichondria panicea (assembly GCF_963675165.1). Classification (NCBI taxonomy): domain Eukaryota; kingdom Metazoa; phylum Porifera; class Demospongiae; order Suberitida; family Halichondriidae; genus Halichondria; species Halichondria panicea. The sequence goes on from NC_087391.1 coordinate 3,549,755, forward strand.
ACTGTCTCTATTCCACTGTGAGTGCAGCCATTGTGTTTAAGTGGGCCCATGATTTCTTACATTGTAACTGTAATATCTATTTAATATTTACCCCTTACCTTATCCAGTCCCAGCAAACTGCGTTCGTTGTGAATGGACTGTTCAGCGAATGTGAGCAAATATTTCTTTCCTGTATTGTAAACGAAGAGTGCATTGCTGTCACTTTCTCCAATTACTGTGAAAGAGTGAAGACATTGTGTATATATACCGTATAGCGGGAAATTTTCGCTATTTGGCTACAGATCTCTCAGTAGAAATGTTCATGGTTCTAATATTTGCGTTTCAATGCCAGGAAACCACACCCACCAATAGCTTTACATGTGAAATACCAGGTGCGTCGGAGTTTATCCCAGTTTTAATTCACGTCTTCTGTCTGCCCTAGAAAAACTAGAAAAACACAAAATTTTACACCTCACGAACATTTCCTGCTGTACGGTAGGCACTAGCTAATTACATGTATAAAGTACGTACTGAAAAATGGCTACATTGCAATGACTGCATGTCAACTCTACAGTGGATGGTCGTTCGTCTGGCAGTAACCCTGCCATTCAGTTTACTCGCACGTTTGTCATCTCCCATATAGGAACTGGGTGAGTCACAATCAATTGTAGGTGCATGCATGCTTCTATTGTTTGTGTGTTCTTACATGTACATGTACATGTGATCTCACTGCAAGTGTTGTGGTTGTTTAGCACGCAGATAAATTATGTGTGTGTATACGAATAGGCAAGAGTGCAATGTATAGGACGAGTAACAATAATTATTCTTATATGCATCACGTGTGTGATGCTTTCGTCTCACACGTGATGTTTCCAGATTCAGCACACGTGCTGCTTGTTTTAAGCACACTTGATCAGATGTAATAGTTAATCGTTACCGTGGAAACTCAATCCATTAATATATGTACATAATCATAATGCAATTGGTTATATTAATGTACAGTAATTTTATCTTCATTGTTCACCAACTACTTTGGTTCGTCGCCTTGCTCCAGAGCAAGCACTGTTATTCACAGCCTTAAACTTTTCAATGGTCAGATCAACTGCAAATATTATTCCTTTATGAATATAACAAATAAATCTGTGACATACGTAAACAGCTACATGTTTGTATTAACTGGTTGACGCAATTAGCCTTTGATTATCTGCCCACGTCGTATGTTTTTGCCTGGTGTAATTACTTGAGCTGCACCGAGCCTGTCAGACCTCCTCTGTAGAGCACCCAAGTTTTATTTATTCATCGCCATGCTCTTTTCTCCTGATTTGCCTACTGCACACATCCTTCCAAATTCAAAAAGGAAGCTTTCGAACCGTGTATGGCCACTCTTGAGATGCATTGAGGTATTTTAATGTTGCCTGCTGTCCGGCAGTCAAGGACAAAGACTCCAAGATACACTAAGCAAACTATATAATTACCTCTTCTATAAATACTTTTTGAGCAAAAGCAAAACATGGTGAGAGGAGTTCTTGTGATAACCTTAATTGCTCCTCCTGTTACGCTGTGCGCCCAGATTTTTTTATGCCAAAGGAACTGGGCGCACAGCCTAACAGGAGGAGCAAGGTTATCACAAGAACTCTTGGACAAGAGTTCTTGTGATAACCTTGATTTGGTGAACCCCCAAGTACAAGCAGAACAATAAATTATCGATAAAAAACCAACTTCTAGCAAGTCAGCCGCTAAAAGTGTGCCTGTGACCTTTTGAGTCCCCTATCTGAGCTGCTCTGATCTGATACTGACGTCTCTGTGTCCCGTCTGAGCTGATGTATAGTAAAATGTATGGCTCCTGGGCCCAGTATACATGCAGTGAACAATTGTTGATGAAAAACAACTTTCTAGTAAGTCAGATGCTGTGAGCTGAGGTGGCCTGTGTGACCTCACGAGTGTCCATCTGAGCTCTCTGACCTGCTTCAAGCGTGCCTATGTCGTCACAAAAGCTCTGTGTCCCAATCTCTTCAAGAGCTCTTTGCATTGCCTGGTTATTGTGCGCAGGCGCAAAAATCACGTAGAAGTTGGTAAAGTCTCAAAACCAAATTATCGTGCCGGTCCATGACATACATACAGACAGACAGAATTGCAACGTTGAAGACTAGGTAGGGACTCGCTTCGCTCACTCCAATTAGCTTGTCATGTTTGAAGAGATGCCGATGTGAACTAGGGTAGATATTCCGTGCTCGAGGTAATGTGAGACGTCAATTAAACAAGATAAAAAAGCGTATTATGGAGCAATGAGACTAGCATCTGTTTGACTTGAAAGCAATCGCAGACATTCTTTCCACAAGAGAATTAAATTAATAGCCGAGGCACACCGTTACAGTGCATTTTTAGACTGGAAATCAGCAAAACCAGAAGCAAGTCACATATTGCAACACCATTAATCGAATATGTTTTTCCTAGGTTATAACTAATTATACCGGACAACGACCACAAACATTTAACAAAAAAGCAAAAAAAAGACCAGACTTCTTAACCCCCAACCAAATTTCCTGATGGCCAACACCGCTTTAAATTGTCGGAATTGAGAAAGTCTTTAAGCCTAAAAGTGCATTTTGTATCAATCATGTAGTAACAATTCTCCTAGTGGTTATTAACTCTTTTCTACTTCAAAAATTAAGCCTGCTTTTGGTTTGATTCATCGTACTGCTAGTAAACGTTTATTGATTTTACTTTTGTCTGTTTAACTTGCCAAATTTTTTCTTTTGACATAATTAAATTGATAACAACAGCAAACTCAACAACCAAATTAATTTGTTATGGCATACGTAAGTGATTTATAAAGTATGCCATTCAAACCCAACAACATTATGCATGCACTCAATTACACGATTTTGTTATAAAGAATTACAACTTTTCCGATTGCTTCCTGCATTTACTCCAGTCAAGCATCGTACATTAATTTATGTTGTTCAATTACCATAGCACTTGAGCCTTAGGGGATTACGTCCTCAACTCTGTTTCTGGATAACAAGGGAATTACAAACCGGTTGGGTTCACAAGTTGGTCCTGAGACTACTTGCACTTTAAGGTTGTGACGACACTATACACAAATAGTTTTGATAAATGACTTAAGGATTTTGGCTTTTTCTAAGTCGATGAGCCTCTGCTTGATTTCTATCAACGACAAAGGACTCTTGAAACACTGCATCCTGCTGCCTCACAATCTCTCGACTCTCCTCCATGCAGTAATATACCATTGAACACTAAATACTCACTGTCGATAGTGTAAAATTCATAGAAGAAGCCACGATCACGTCCTCCAAGGACTCCAATTAAGTACTGCTGTTATCATGCAGTATTACCATTGAATACTAAGTGTCAATGGTTTAGGATTTATAGATAACGCCACGATCACATCCTCCAAGGACTCAAATTAAGTACTGCTGTTATCATGCAGTATTATGAATACAAAGTCCATTGTCGGGACTTCAGGATTCATAGAAGACACCACAATCACATCTTCATCCTGCACATGAAGGTTAAAATCTTGGAATTTCAATAACCTGGTTCAAACTCGGGTCCAGAAAACGGCTGTACCTCAAGGAGCTAGATGCTTAAAATCACTCATCAGATCACTCACACCTGCTTAATTCCTTCACTCTTCTGGCTGTGGCCCAACGACAACTGATAATTTTCTTTTCGACACTCAGCCACAAACTACTAATGATCTAACTGTAATGTACAAGCTAAGAGTTGTAATTTGCTACGATATAAATCATTAATATGCAAACGTAGCAAAATGCTAACTCCGCTTGATTGAAAAGTCTCGACTTTAAGTGAATGGTTCTGTGTATAGACTGCTACAGCTGCTCAAGGATCCATCAAGTGCAAGTAATAGTTCTATAGGCTTCTAGTCATGTTTTCTTTCGTGGATTTGCAAAATAATGCTTGCATGGTTTCGAGTTATGCCTAGTTTTGCTTACTTGGAAAGCCATTGCAGCCTTTTCAGAAGAGTGCAAAAATTTTTCACTGAGTGTTGCTACTGTACTTTAATTTGTGGATTTGCAAAAATAATATCCTTTTCAGAAGAGTGCATAGCAAAACTTGATCACTGAGTGTTGCTACTCTGCAAAAATAATATGCTTCGTTCCCGAGTTATACCTACTTGGAATGCCATTGCAGCCTTGTCAGAAGAGTGCGTAGCAAAACTTGTTCACCGAGTGTTGCTACTCTATCTTAATTCGTGGATTTGCATAATGCTTCGTTCCCGAGTTATGCCATTGCAACCTTGTCAGAGAGTGCGTAGCAAAACTTGTTCACCGAGTGTTGCTACTAGTTAGCTCTACACTACAACGATAGTTATTGGTAGCTGCAAGAGTGAGAAGGGAGCTGCAAGGCTCTGCTGATGCAGCCATTAATAATATTTTAGACTTGAACTTTTGGCATCGATTGTTTTTAAACCATCATGGTCGATTATTACCCACTCCTTGAGTTTGCATGCAGCAAAATTAATTGATACAAAAATATTCATTGTGATAATTATAATGTGTGTATAGCTCTTTGGCATCAGCACCCGCGGTGCTTTCATTAGTTTTTGTTATGTGTCAGTTTAACTGTTAGCTAAATATGTCCATGTAAACTACCACCTGTTCCTCTTATATATTAGTATCAACGTACACGTAGATATGAAAAGAGTTATAGTTATACTAGGGTGACACAAGGTGTCACAGGGCGAGCGAAAGCGATTGAGTCCATATTGTCTATAATAGAATGTTATTGCACTATGATGGTGGCCCGCAGTTGCACTGACAAATTGTTTATAGTACAATGGTGATAGCTCCAGCCTGGGGCCCATGAATCAGCATACAGGATGGTAGATTCCAAGGCAGCCTTTCTTGAACTTCTCTAACCCTGAAGCTGCAAGGCTCTGCTGATGCAGCCATTAATTTTAGACTTGAACTTTTGGCATAGATCGTTTTTAACAACCATCATGGTCGATCATTACCCACTCCTTGTGTTTGCATGCTGCAAAATTAATTGATACAAAAGTATTCATTATAATGTGTGTATAGCTCTCTGGCACCAGCACCCGCGGTGCTTTCATTAGTTTTGTTATGTGTCAGCTTAATTGTTAGCTAAATATGTCCATGTACACTACCACCTGTTTATCTTATATATTAGTATCAACGTCAACGTGCACGTAGATACTAATATATAAATATAAAATATACGAAAAGAGTTATAGTTACACTAGGGTGACACAAGATGTCATGGGTCGAGGCAGTTGCATTGACGAATTGTTTATAGGCGCTTTACAATGGTGATAGCTCCAGCCTGGGGCCCATGAATCAGCATGCAGGAACCATGGTAGATTCCAACTCATCTAACAACAAGGCAGCCTTTCTTGAACTTCTCTAGAGCTGAAGCTGCATCCAACGATAAGATAGCTTAGGGTGAAACATATCTATGAGTTACATTCAGGCCCAACATTTTACACCGCATGGCGCATGGGACTGTACAACAACAGGAGGAGCAAGGATATAGTTTCTTGCCGAACCAAGTTACAAGGCTAACAAGCAATTATACTGTGAACAATCTGACCTGTTGTAAGCATGCCTGTGCTCCAATTGAGTTGCTTTGACCTGCTGTGTGTATCTGGTCTCTAGCAGGTTTATTATCACAAGACACAAGACCATACTGAACGCAAGTAGGCAAGCATTTAGTTGTTTACTGTGACCTATCCTTGATGAAACACACATTTTATGGGTAAGCTGCTGTGACCTCAGGCTGAGATAGCCTGTGGCCTCAAGAGTCTCTATGGCTTGTCTACTTGTATGAGCTTCATTGCCGAGTGTAGTGTGCTAGTTGTGCATGCGCAGCAAATTACCTAAAATGATTGTGCGTCCCAAAAGCAAATCATCGTACCGGTCCATGAACATACTACAGACAAATCTCAATTAACGCTGCATGTGGTAGGGTAATTTTCCGTTGTTGCGGCACATTTTGTTGTTTTTACCCCATAATGACTGCAGTTCAAAAAAATGGATTTCCCAAGTTCAGATATAAATATCATCACAGTAGTTGTGATAATTATAGAATATCAAATAATTATACCAAATTGCCGCCAGCCAGCCTATAGTGTATCACGTTTTAAAAAGACATTTGATGCTTAAGAATTTTTAATGCTGTGTGCTCATTGAAAACCTGCATTTTGTTGCAGAAGTAATAATTATAATGGAGAGCTGTTTAGGTTGCATTTACGTTGAAATGTACTAATCAATGAAATGCGAGTAAAGTGTCTACAGTCAACTACTTTTGCTAATCCTGCTCTCTGATTTACACCTCGATACAACAGTCGTTTGGTACGGATATGCTATCCAATATATGCTGTACAACATACGTCCTGATTACATCACTCATAGAATTTCAGACATTAAATTTTGGCCGGATATGATGTTTTTGTGTTGTTTGTTGAATAAAAGTTTGGTCACCACTTGAATAGAGAGCATTATTTTGATGATTCATTAATAGATTTAAGACACAGCCAACCTTCTTGCTACTGTGGCCCCAACTACACTGTCACAAGAATGACCTTTTAACGAGAGTCCACTGTAGTTCAAATAACATTATGTACGTACCTATTCATAGTATCGTTGCTGACTTCTGTTTGAAGATACTGGATTCCTGTCCAATTGTTTCTGCTCACTTTCCCAGTCAACATACACATGTACATTCGTGTAGTTACACTTAACTTATCTACTCACGGTGAATGAGATTTGTGGTATGGGGCTTCTCTGGGGTGGTAAGTAAAACGAAGAACAGGTGCACTGCAAGTGATGCTGTTAAGTGTTTTCGCTACGCAAAGCATTTAATTGTAGTGTTAGTGCACTGTATCGCTATACTTTTTTATAATAATTATTAGTGTTTTATATTTTCAGTTTTTATGAAAAGTACCAAATCTGTGTATTTGACATGCAGGCATTCTGCAACAGGTGGCATATACCACTTTGTGCTGTACAATAATAACAACACGGTCATCACTAGTCAATATTTTTGTTACTGGAAGAGGCACATGCTCTGATCTGACAAAGAGATTTGAAGAAGAGATTTCATAGCATGCATGACTTTGTGTGTCTTCTGGAATAAACTTCCACTGCTTGGTTTCGTGTAAGAGGTTAGTCCATACATGCTCATGCAGATATTCTTAAAATGAAAGGAAGTGCATATATAACTACAAACAGACTAGTCTAACTTAGGTTTTTGGCGAGCAGTTTCGTTTTCAACACAAGTTTGCTCCACCGTCTTTTAGCTATAGAAAGTACATGTGTGCCTTCTTAAGTACGCAGGGACCCAAGCACAATAATTATAACCTTGTGCCTCATCCCAAAGTTGACCTTACTGCGTCACAAATTTTGGTGGTAGGATCTAGTTTTCACAGTATTGAGTAAACAAAAACTTGAAACTTGCAGGTCATCGATCTATTTAGCACTCAGGAAGGACTGTATTCTTTAACACTTTGAAAAAAAAACTGGATTACCAAATCATTTTAAAGCACACTACTGGCCATTCAGTAAGAAGTGCCTGGTTAGGATCAAGACTGTACTACATGCATGTGCTAATTACTGCCCCAGGGAGCGAAGAAGCAAACCACATTCTTCGCTCCCTGGGGCTCCCAGTACCAGGTAGTCATCAAGATAATGAAGGATAAAATTAACCCCTTCTTGGCGAGTAATCGATTCTGCTGCGTCCGCTACCGCTGAGAAAGTCTTCGGGGCAGACCTGAGACCGAATGGTAATGTAGTGTCGATAAAGAGGTCGTTCTCCCACATCATCCCTATAAGAGTCGATCTGCTCGGTATACTGGTATGTTTCTGTAAGCCTTTCTGACATCCATGAGTGAGCCTCTTCCCAGTCTAATGATGATCCCTATCGCATCGTCCACTGAGGCATATTTTAGTGAGCATAGGTGTTCGTAAACTCCGTCATTGACACTCGCCCCTTCCGAGGACGAGAGATCCACAATCAACCTCCACTCCCCAGGGGTTTTCTTCGGAATCAGGCCAAACTTGCTCGTATGAATCCCCGGGAGAAATGCTCGGTGGAGGGGGCCGATGATTCGCCCAGCTGCGCACTCCGTCGCCAATTAGTCTCGGTTTGCTTCTGGGTGGAGACGGACAGATGGCATATTCTGGACAGCACTGTTCAATGGGCATGTATAGTCAAAGCCCCGTTTGATCCCTTTTATAATGTAACGACGAAACCGTTGTTCGGGGTGATTAACCAGTTTTTGGTCCCACACTTCCCACCGCAGTGGGGTGGTGATCTCTTTTAGCCTTTGGTGCACCGGGGGAGGTGAGGTGGGATGCATGCCTCCAGTGCCATGAGGTCCTCGATGTACTAGTACGCGCCTGCAGAGGATATACATACTTATCAAATGGGCTACCCCCTTGTATTGACCGCCTACGATAATCATAGTAACCATGAATCATACGTCATAACAATGCACCATAAATATAAATGCAACGATTATCAATCAACACCTAATGCTAACTACGCCTGATCGTCCTGATTAAATTGTTAGTATGGGCGAAATCCCTCGGCGACCTTGCCTACTCATTTGAGATGTGGGGGCGAGGGCAGTACATAGCTTTGTGCTGCTCCCCACAGATACTGCACTGATCGGTATGCCTGCAGTTCCGGTACCGGCAAGCATCTTCGTTAAACAGGCGAAAGACTTGCCCCGAAAATATTGGCGTGGATTTTGTGCCTGAGAATTCCTGGCCAGCCAATGACAGCACCGCTGTTTCCACAGCCTTTGGGCGTGCGGGCAGATCTGGGTCCATGTTCTCCTGGAGAGGGCAACTCTTGGTGATGTGTCCCGTGCTAAGGCACAGATCGCATCTGATAGACACGGCGGCCTTTCCAGTGAAGCAAAGTGAGTATATCGACAGGTTGATTGCCGACCAATTGTGGTTCCCTGTGACTGCTGCTGCATTCCGTCGAAAGGCCGTGTCGTACCGCACCCAGGCAAGTCCCACGAATTCCTGGTGTGCCCTCGATATAGTAATCATGATTGCTGTCGGTTCTCGTCTTCCCAACACTCCACAGTACAAGGCAAAGAATAGCAGCCACGTATGGAAGTCGCTGACTTGTTTGGACGGCGCCTTCTTAGAATCATCTTCTCCACACAGCAAGGCCCAGAATTCCGGAAGAAGGATCTGCCATGTCTATAAACTTTCAGTCGGCTATTTTCTCGACGATTAGTTTCGGGATTGGAGGTAGGCCCTCCTCAACGTAGACCAGGTTAGGGTCATAGGACACCGGGTGTGTCATAGCCCGTGGCAGCATGCCTGTTCCTACCGATAGCTCCTAGTTGCAGTGCTCCTCCCCCGCCGATAGGGGTCCTGCTCTGAGTGGCAGTGCTCCTCCCCTCACCGTGGTCGATATCGTCGAGATCGGCTGTGTGCCGAGCACTGAAGTTACTGTAGGTAAGCCGGCCAGTGCCGAGATCGGTGGCATAGTACCCAATAGACCTAGAGTTGTGGATTTAGCGCATTACGTGTTACACAACACCTAAATACCCATAAATAAATTACAGTTGCTTTAACTACGTTTATACAGACATTCTACGTACCTCCTAATGAAATCTCCTAACTTAACACTACCTCGCAATTACAATGGGTACAAACCCTGTCATCCTGACCGTGGAGGTAGTCCCCTCACAGTTGGAGAGATTTACGGACCAGCTGAGGTAGGCAGCCTGCCACATCCTCGCCTAATTAGATATACGCCTCCTTTTTTGTATGATACCACTCACCTCCACCTGTTCCACACCGATGGATCCCGAACTATGGCTGGAGCCGACGTAGGGAGGAGTTCTCCCAGGACCTCCCAAACAATGCCCCGGATATCATCCGCTGACAGTGTAGTTGCTGCTGGCGAGGGGGTTAGTGTGGTAGATGATAACGAGGTAGACATATTCCGCGGGATGGGACAGGACAGAGCAGCGATTGAACAAGTGACGACGGCTAGAGCAGCGTACACGATTGTTTCTATACACGCGGCAACTGATTTGCACATGTGGCTACCATGCTAGGTGCATGCACCCGAGGGTCGTTCAGTCCAGCCCAATTAACCTGGGTCAATAATCATTGATCCCCATTTAAAACTGAGAGTACACTTAGTCTCTGTCATTTTTATCAATTTGGTTGTTTGGTGGAACTTAACAGTTTGAAACTGTTTTATCGTACATCCTTGCAGGTTTATAGCATAGACGGAAGATAAGCTTGTTTTCCTTGCTATTCGTTTTTGTTGTGGGACAGACATGATTGAGGATACAGCTTCTTTCTTCAACAGGTTTTCGTGGTAAATGTACTTGCTGTCACCACCCTGTATTTGGCTGATTTTGAGACACCTGTGTTCTTGACCTCCACTCAAACAGAAAAACTTTCCAACAGAGTAAAAAGCAGCATTTTGGTGTATTCTAATCCATGAAACCACTGCGCCAGATTTTGTCTTCTTCCTCCAATGAGATGGTCTCAGCATGAGCTCCAACTTTCTTCCAACACTATCAGAATGCAACTTGTTAAAGCAGTAGTCATGTGTACAGTGGTAGTCTGAACCGAATGTCTTTTTTATTGGGCATCTGACAGGGTTTGATTCACACATACACCTTTTCGTTTGTATTTTTGTTTTCTTCAGCAATTTCTAGGTTAGCCATAATTAGCCAATACTAGAAGTCCTTCCTTTTTGTTTTGGTTTTCAGTTCATAACTTAAGAATCAGAGGAGGAATTCCAGGGTCAATAGGGTCACTTTTAATGATACATTCTTGTCCTAGGTTCTTGACCTTTGCTGCATACAGCAGCCAACACTTCTGTTATTTTTGATCGTTTATTTGCCTGATAATTGGAAAGCTTACTAGATTTATCCAGCAGTCTGCCCTATGACCCCAAATGTTGTAAGACAGGAGTGCTAGAAGTTGCCTCATGAATATATTAATGAAAACAGTTTTTCTTCGTTTTTCTGATAAAAATTAAAGTTTTTAGAGCCATCTAAGTTGAAATATGTAATAAGAAGACAGTTTAAGATACGTAACACTTTTAACTATGAATTTGGGTCAAACTAGCATAAAGTTGTGTATAATTTTATGACTTTTTGAGCAAGCTGTTCACCATCGACGTAGCAAGCTAAAAATTGGTTGAACCATTAAATAACAACATAATTATAATTATTCAAAGTAAATGCATACAAATGAACGGTGTTTGCAAAGCAGTTACACAAACTTTGACATTAATACACAACTTGTATAGAACATATCATGAATGACTCAAACCTTCTAGCTGGTTGCAAAGCATGCACATGCATCAGATGCACTATTAGCCTCGTTCCCAGACTGATTTGTCTCTAAAATAAAGCCTGGGAACGAGGCTAATTATTCACTATTTAATACTTCAGGCAATCACTGGTTCCTTTCATATCTGCCATGAGGTCCACCAACCACAGAGAATGAGCTAACTTTGACAGCTGTTCACACTACCTCAATCTATTCCAAACTTGCAACAAATTCACTGAGTTTTATACTCTAAACTTGTCTCTTTATGGCGCTGATTTGCCACCAGCTGAATGTTGTCATTGGAATGCATTTTTAACGACTTCTTTGTCTTTATTGCCTTCAATCAAGAAATAGCAGCCATGTGAGCTTAGCTGGTTGTACCTCCTCTGTGTTTTTGTGATGTCATCCCATTAAAATACTTGTGGTATGTATTTTCTGTCTTGTCTGAAAACGTGGGTCTTAGGGCAGACTGCAATGCAGCAACCAGTGCATCAAAATGTGTACCCTAGCCACAGAAGGTATATCATGTGGTTTCAAAGAATGCAATAAAAGGTCAAAGGTTGCAATTAAATCCTGGATCTCTTCTCTCAAGTTGGTTTGTCTGGGGCACAATAGCTAGCTCAATCCTGATTATAAAGAAGATCAAGCTAGTGGTGGTGTATAAACACAGAGGCGCGAGGGTGAACTCGTTTTATAATTATGTAAAACATAGGCCACGTGGTGTTTTAATTAATGACCTTTTGACCCTGGCATTCTTCCTCAGAGTAGTAGTAGAAACATGTTAGGGGAGTCTTATCAGCTAAATACTGTATAGCGGGTAAGTTTCGTGGGGTAAAAAATTCGTTCAACTCGAGAAACGATGGTATTCGTGAGTAAAAATTTCATTTAGTCTCGTGGCTGCACGGCATTCCTACGTTCCGATAAGCCACGCCTACGTTAAAATTTCGTGGAGGTCAGCCTGCCCATGAAAATAACGAATATTTTACCCCACGAAAATTCCCGCTATACGGTAGCTGGACTTTTGCTTCTGTTAATTTACAAGCACTTGTCTTTACACTACTATTATTTTGTTGATAGCCTTTTGGTCATTGCAGTTACACACTTAGCTGCCTTGATAGTATCAATATTGGAGGTATATAAAGCTGTATCGTCACGGTCTGCGTATATATTGATGGAGCATGTTTTTATTGTTTTACCACACTTACGTCACCACTAATTGGTCAACAGCTGTATGATACATAGAAAGGTAAGTTGTGTGGAAAATGTCGGGGTGCATGGTGTATATTGCACTCAGCCCTTTCGGCTGGCGCCCTCGTGCTTCAATGCAATATACACCATACAATCCCTCGTGCCCATGTTATAACTATTACATATTGCTCTGAAGTTTTTAGGTTGTGTAGCTTTACAGTATAAATCCTGATTTTGTCTATCCTGGTTTTGTCCAACTTGTAGGGTGGTTGTGGTCAGAATCTTGCTTGATTTTGTTGCTTTCCAGTAGGAGCTAAGCGATATGTCCGTGATGCTTCTTGTAACAGGGTAGCCTACGTTTTAGTGCATGGTTCTCATCAATATTCTGTCTTCACAGAGCTTGTCACTCAAGTCGAGAAGGAAGTAATTCTAGAGATGAAAGGATTCGCTTTTAATACACTTTGCACACTTTCACACTTTCACAAACTTCCTGGTTTTTTCCCATGTTTTGGTAGGGACATCAAAAAAATCCCTCTCTTCGTACTTATTCTGCGTTCTTGCCAAAAAGCCGTTACTGCTGGGTTTTGGTGTTCCTGCAGTAGTTTAGCAGTGAATACATACGTAAGTGTGCAGTTCAATGAACTATTCACTGTCTAGATAAATTTATCGTGGGAGTGAAGCTACCTGATACCACTATTTGTTTTCAAAATCGTTCGTGCTAATTAATTTACTCATTATTGTGAATACCAAATTGGTAAGGCTTGGTATACATGGTGTGTGTGTGTGTGTGTGCATGCTCATAAAAGGAATGATGTTATAACAATGATTTTGGTTTGTGGCAGGGTAACTATCACTAATGACCAACTGACCCTGCGCGGTGCTACAGAGAAATTTATACAGGTTTGCTATTTGTCGATGGCTCATAATTATAGTGTTATCAATTTCTTTTTCTATAGAGTATACAAGGCACCGTTAGTCAAGAAGTTATAAGCCCTGCCCATGGGGTCAGTGGAAATCATGTTGTATTAAAGCATCCTTTCATTGGCAACCTTATATTGTCATTTCTTAGAGAAAATTGATCAGCACTTTCTATTCTCTAGAGTATACAAGGTGCCGTGAAACAAGAATTTAGTAGCTCTGCCCAAGGGATCAGTGAAGAACAGGTACATATGAACACCTTGTCATGAATGATCACTTTATAGTTGTTACTCTAGATGAGAGCTATTCAAACACTGGCTGCTCAGAGTAGAATGAACTTGGAATACAGCAAACGGTAAATTTATCACTTTCTCGCTACTGTAATTTTTGCATGTCATCAATTTACCTATTTTCACACAGATGCCTTGCAGAGAATGAATGGGACTACAACAAAGCCTTGACTGTTTTCACCGTTCTTCAGGTTTGCATCAATAATTATAATCTTTTCGTTGAAGTATCACTGGTGTTTTAATGTATTTCAGTCTCAGCAAAAGATCCCACATGATGCTTTTCTTTAGTCTCTTAATGAACAAGTTTGTACTTTCTGATCTGGATCTGGATCTTATTAATTTTTATGTATTTAAGTCTGGAAAGATATGGAAGTTGTTTTGTTTATGACTATTCATGAACACGTCACTGCATGTATCAATATTATTATGTCATGCTTATAGGCCCTGCATGGTGCATTATGCTCAGAGCAACGGTGAAGGGGACACAATGTATTGCATGACCTGCTTGGGAATGATTCCACCATAATGTCTTGTAATGTTGTGTTTCCAAATGTAGTCTAAAATTAATACCCCTGTATAGCTGGCCTAGATAGAATAATTATGGTTGCAACTAGATTTACTTCAGACATTAATTTATAAGTGAGTGAGCTGTGGTATTACAAATTTACAACTAGTGTTCAAGCTGGCGCTGTGCTAATGCCTCTCGCCATGTTTTTGCTTTCGCTCAAAAGTATTAGAGTGTTATCTATAATGAATTTTATATTAAAGTTAGCTTATCTATATAAAGTCACTGAGAAGAAAAGACTTATTTACATGCATCTATTGTAAGTTGTTATTTATTGTATTATGTGGCTTACCAGGACATCAAGAAAGAAGAAAATTGATTCTTCCAGGATCTGTAGTTCAGTGTATATAATATCTAAGAAGAAAAGACCTGTGTACATGCATATTGTTATCTATATTGTTATATGGTAGTGTTTTGTGGCTTACCAGGCCCTCAAGACAAAGATGATTCTGCCAGGAGGATCTGGATCTGGATCTTGGATATTATTTTCTCACACATGGGGAATGAGCGCGCATGCGCATTACATCCACAGGAATAATTAAAGGGTGTGTCCAAAGAGATCAATTTCACAAATGGCTACTGCTAGCTAGCTGTTTTAACAGATATTTTCTGAGTATTGTAGCTAACAAAAAGCTAGCGCTTTAGTGCAAGGCTAACTCATATGTTGAATAGAAAGTTTGTGAGGACAGATGATGCTATGAAAGATTCTGAAGAGACTGCAACAGCCTTCAATGTGAGTCAAACTAGCCATAACTCGAGAAAGAAGCTTTAGTTTGCTAATCCACGAATCAAAATCCAAGAGAACGTGGCTAGAAGCCTATAGAAGCTGTTAGTTTTCGTCGCATTGTAACCGTTGAGCAGTTATAGCTGGAATACACACACACACACACAGACAGACAGACAGACAGACAGACAGACAGACACACACACAGTCAGCTTTACCGTATCCCTCGTGCGGCTACGCCTCGAGGCATAATTACACTCGGGCTGTAATAAAATTAATGTACGTAGGCCTCCTGAATTCTAGAACATTCAGGCATGGTAAAATTGTCAAAATTGCATAATTATTATATGCATGGCACCATTAATTGACAGAGGAGGTCCGACATACATGTGTGACAAATAACTACATGTTCAGTGCATTAATTTAATTGTTGTCATTAATAAATTATTAACGCAGGCCAAATACACTATAGCACTTAATTGTATAGCCTTAATTGATCCCAGGCCGCTTTTCCTCAAAGTGAAGGAGGCTATTAATTGTAGTGATTCGTGCACGCATGTCATGACTTTTACAATTAAATTTAATTATTGTAGAGTTTATGTATAGTAGTAATTCACATACACATTTTGCACAAATTAATTCCATTACTAGACTAATGCATGTAGTATGTGCAGATAGTACATGTATAATATCTGGTAGCAATTGAACCTCCAAAAAGGGGACAAAATAAAGAAAAGCTCTGCTAGCGCTCCCAATATTTTTATCTAAGGTTCTATATCAATTATGTATAGGATAGACTACACCTAAGAGTAGAATAATTATGAGTCTATGTAACCTCCGCGGTTGCGGTTAGCCCGAGGCGCAAGCCAAGGGAATCTAACCGTAACCAAGGCGGTTACTAAGACGCATATTCTATGAGTGGGTGTGGTCTATCTAACTTGGACTTCATTGCGCATGCGCGAGGCGTGGTTATAAAAGCCAGGTTTGGTGCGTAGCAACAGAAATTGAATTTGTGCGAGCTGGACGAGCTGGAGAGCTGTGAGAGACACCAGTTGACAGAAAAAGACATGCAAGAAGACGGCTTCAAAACAACGAAAAACTACAGTAAAACTTAGTAAAGCTTGTGAAACGCTTCTTGAAGATACTGGAAAGAACAGACAAGTAAAAAGAACCTAGAACTATGCTAGAACTGACTGCAACACTACAAGAAGAAGAATAAAGCTCTGTGGTGGAGTGGAGGGGGGTATAGAGCAGACTGGACCAGCATGGAACCTCAATAGAAGGTGTCAAGCGACTGCTAAAGTGTTTTTGATGCTTCCTGGCCCCCCTGCCCATGCCCAACTGGAAAAAGCAATACAAAGCAACAGTGGACATGGAAAGAATAGATAATTACTGAACAAACTATTGCATTCTGTGTTTTTTATAATGTTTTTGTCATCTTCTTGTCACTTTCACTAAAACTTTCATTTCAACTTTTGAGAACTTCAATAAGTACCTTCTTGTACATTATACTTCCATGTAATCTACTGTTTTTAGCCAATCAGATCAATTACAGATGATGTAATGTAGTCTAAGTGTACAACCTGGTGCAGTTGTATGTATTCCCGAGGGAATACATACATCTGCCCTGGTTACAAATCCAATACTAGCCTCGATCCCAGGCCAAGTTTTCCCTTTATAACGGTTAGGCAAACAACTAGGGTTAAGGGCAAGAGCTAGGGTTAGTTGTTTGCCTAATCCTTATAAAAGCGAAAACTCGGCCTGGGATCGAGGCTACATGCACTTGATATCTATGGTTCAACTATTACATGTACATGTATTATTTACATGTATACATGACTGTATTGTACATGTCAAGAATTCTTGTTGCCTTTTGTCCTCCGAGATCTAAGGAATAGCAGTGCCAGTATATGGCATGTTGCACTGGGGCAAAGTGACCTTTTTGAGACCAGAGAGCCTGCACCCAATACTTCAAATTTTGATTTTATAGTACGTGACACATTTATATATGGTTCCTGTGGTAAATTTACTAGACAGCATAATTTTTATACATGGTTTCGATGCTCATACTATACAATATTCAGCCACCAACAACAGAACAAAACTACCATATTTTTTTCTTCTCGTATCTATGCCGCAAGTGGTTTCTATGCTAGTTTCTTAATTATGCAGAATTTGGTGGTTTTCAAGGCAACAAAATTAATTACATAGCAATTTGTCACGAGCAGTTTATTGGCCCTTGTAGTATATAGATAATTGTGGCACTCATAGCCATGCGCATGTAATAACAAGTATATGATTATAGACCTGTAAATGACATTGTGACGGATTGCTCTCCCCCCCGCTCATTTCCCAGGCTAATCTTAACAATGTTTGCATTGCAAATGTTTTGTACGGCTTAGATTATAATAACTATATATTCTTAGTGAAATCTGTTAGCTTCATTTAAGGTTGTTTGTATTCAATTCCAGCTTTCCGTCTTTCTTAATCGGTGGTATCTCCGATAACCTTGTAGTGATCTGAGGACGGAAAGCTATGGAATTGCATAAATACTATTATAGTCAATGATTAATTCCCTTGGCTTCGTAGCAAAACAAATCTCGGCCAGGTTCGCTAAAAATGTAATAATTATTCTCTATAGAAGGAAACAAGATGACTAAATGCTGCAGGTTACTGTAGTTATAGAGCTTTGTTTAGCCTGACGGAATCACCGTATTCCAATTATGGGGCGATCGTTACAAAGCATGGCACATTATATTGATTCCCTTGGCTTCGTACAAAACCAAACCAAATGATCCAACCCACTTACATAATATAAAAGCGATATGTTTTGAACTTCAAGTAGTAAGAACAGCAAGCTAACGACCTAATTCGAACATAAAACAAACAAAATTAATATTCTCGAGCCATGGCACTTCTTGTAGCAACTCGCCAGCGGGGTCAAGTTGTGACTCCACAAAGTGGATCTCCGTCACAGGGAGATAATGTTTCGATTCAGCCAGTTAGTGGGTCTGGTAAGCATTAATCTGCTTTAGTTGAAGAAAGTTAATTTTGTTTGTTCTTACTTCAGCTAACCAACAGTGGGTCTTTGACAACCAGTGCACTGGAATCCCAGGTGTTTTAACAATTGCAAGCAAAACTGAGCCCTCACTTTTGCTTACTTCTCCACTTGATCCAAGCAAGGGAGATAAAGTCAGTTTGTCCACCAAAATCGGCGGTTCCGGGCGGCCATCTCAGCAGCAACTGTGGAGACTCATCCCAGGAGCCGGTGATGACAGAATTATGCCAGGGACGATGGTCTAATGATCGATATTCCAAGTGGAAAAACAGGTGTTCCTATTCAGATGTGGCCTCGCAAAGACAATGATAACCAGTCGTTCTACATAGACATTGTGTGAATACTGGTGGGAGTTCAGTAAGGATCATGAACATGCAGTTCTTTCTTGAGTTACAATAAAGTAGATGTTATAAGATGGACAATAGTTTTAAGATAATAAATTTAACTAGCATAATTTGATTCGCCTTTAACAAGACAGTGCCATGAAAACCACAAACAACAACTTCTATCAATTCAGAAAAGTTCACAAGTTGGTGTCTGGATATCTAAACTCATAATTCCTACTCGTTTCCATACATGAACACAACTAACTTCATGACGTACATGTACATGTATACCAGGTTTTGAATGCATACAGTTAATCAGTTGTGAATGACACTGTGCATTTCTAGTCTAGCTATTATGAATTGTATGTGCATGCTCTCTCCTTTGCGAGTCTCAAAAACTCGCAATTAATTGAAACCTAGCATACGATACACTGTACACAACAGACATAATTATAATTAGATTGGACATGCACGTACCATGATTGAGGACGACGATGTGAGTAAGGTTTTCAAATTTCAGGTGCAAATACAAAACGAACAGTTAGTCTACAACAGTTGGTGCATACTCGTCTGGCTCAACAGAAAAATCCCATTTAAACTGTTTGTTAAGACTATCCTGAAACTTCAGCCCTTTTTTGACTAGACTAGCATCCAAGCTGCCATTTGAAGCCTCCAAAATTGAGAAGAATATCTGCAAACACAAAATAATAGTTAATCACGAGTTAATCAATGTTATTATTTTGCTAGATTTGCTAATTAATTTTGAGCTAGGTCAGGGGTTGAATGTAAGCGATGGGGAGCAGTGAAGTTTTCCCCCTGAAAGTCCATCGTTTAGATAAAATTTCTCTAACTACAATCTCAGACCATTATAATATATTCCTGGGGAGGCAATGCCACCAGACCTTCATTTGGGTCCCCCCTCCTGGATGTATATGTAAGAATTCTTCTTTTCTATAGCGCTACTGCCAAGTCCATGTGTACATGAAACAGTTAGAATGCTATTGTATATGTCAAGAGCGGAATAATTATTAAAAGAACATGTTTCTTATCCAAGAATGAACCCACACTAAGCTTCAGAATACAAATCAAGTCACTCACCTGCAATGTGGTCGTCAGAAAATTTTTTCTGGATACAATGTCCACGAAAAAATCTTTAGGGATCTCCTTCAGTTGAAAGTGAAGAACAGCTGTATAAAATACAAGTACTTTATTAGTGATACATGAATCGTATTCTACCGAGATTACTCCCACATCCAAAATTAAATGCCTATAGTCCTGCCCGAGTTTTGGTACATGTTGAACTGCTACTTTTGTACGTACTAACTTATGGCGGCGGGCACATACATTAGCTTACATATAAGGTTTGAGAAAAATTTAGGGTGACATTTCATTGCTTCCTCACAAGAGCAGAGCAACTGAACCAGGGACTTCCAGTGTTCAAACGCATCATACACTGTAAAAATACGAAAAGAATGGCATTATGTTATGGGCTCACAGTGACTACTTGCATAGCCATGGTACACACCTTGTCCTTGTAGGAAACAAAGGAAGGCCAACTGCAGTTCTCCAAGCAATTCATCCTCACCTGGGGAATCAAGGGCGCCAACCATTAGAAATAATTATAAGTAAGTATGGAACATTACGTACAATGGGTGTAAACCGGACATATTCTACTAATAAGGTACATGCATTAATGCTGCAAAAGAGCAGGACTAGGACAAGTTATTTTAATCAATAATTATAATTATGACACTAACTTGTAAAATAACGCTTCAGCATTTCTTCAAGAGTGAACGAAAAATCCATACAATGATGAGAAATCTGTGCTGGAGTTGAATCTTTTGGATACTTAGTAGAAACAAGGTGGAATCTAAATGAAGACAGCACACTGATTTTCTTTAAGCTTCAACACATTGGAGGCAGTTTTTATGGTTTGTACGCAGTATTCACCTTAAGACTGAATCTGGCTCTGCCTGAAGTGTGCACTGTGGCGTGCTCTGACTGTCGGTGGAATTTATGCTCTCTGCAGTGAAGTAACCAACACCAGCAAACAGCTGCTCACTCGAACTTTCCTGGGTTGACTCTTTCTGTAGTTTCTCAGAGTGAACGTCATCTGACCGTACTTGAGTGACAGAGGATACACAGCCATTGTGTGGCCGTACTCTAGGAGGAGACAGAGCAAAAACTTACAGAGGCTATCTATATAATATTATAGTTGCTGCATAGAATGGCTGAGTATAGTATTACTCACGTTGCTACAATCTCTTCAGTGACATAGTTGGACAAAGAAACCCACTTCTTCAGCGACTCATAAGGGTATGCTCCCAGAGACGAGTCAAGATCCATCAAGCCTATTGTATGTATACACTCTCAGAGTAATCAAAACACCACTGGCACTTACTTATACGAAGTCTATCTTCGTCTTCTGAAAGAATACCTTCACTAGAAATAACCTCTAAACTTTTGTCCCATCGACGTACCACCAGCTAAACATCATTGTATCAACAGTGAACAACAGTTGGGGTAGTATATTCAACATTATTATAATACACTTCACGATTTGATTTTTATAGGTGCTAGGCCTATACTTACTTCCTTTTGCTTGAAGAAATGCAGGAAGCCTGTGCGTGGAGAAGCCTTTTTATCTTTACTCACAACACTAATAAACGAAACAACATAATTATACTTGATTTTATTTTAACATGAACAAAAGGTGCATAATTTGACTACCGTGAAAGATTAAATTACAGCGCCCTCCGAGTACGTAGACTCTCGTTAATCCAGTAACCTTTGGGACAGTGCAGCTTGGAAGGAACAGCGAGGTGGCCGCATTTCAGGAAATAGCCGTGGCTAAAGACGACCTTACCTTGAATCTAATGACTTACTTTGCGGTTCTGTATTGAGGATAATGAATCATTCTGCTCTCTAATCCAGTTTTATCTGCCAAAGCACACCCAAACTTAATATCTAAACGTATAAAATTACATTTAAAACCCAGTACACGAAATGGTGAGTGACCGCATTTCAGGGCAAGTTTTGTGCAGTAAACAGCTACGTAGTAATTTGTGCCAAACCAAATGGCCGGTATATCGATCAAGGTGGTCGTACTTCAGAGAGCCGGAATAGCGAGAGTCTACTGTATCTCATAGGCACACAAGTCTTTTTTGGTCTCTGTTTTTACAGCTGCATCTAGCCTCGTTCCCAGGCCGATCCGTCTTCAATTGAACGCTAGGTCGACTCCTAGGCCTGGTATTGATTGTATCTGGGCGTGGTTGGAATTTGCTCAAACGAGCGAATTTCTAAGCGATTACAATGTAAACACTAAAGGTGTTTATTAGAAAGCTAGCTATAGCGACCTGTGACTCAACTATGGAGACTTCAGTTCTGGATGTCGATGGACAAGGGAAGCGCTGGTCCTACCAAGCTTGTAGTCCATCAAAAATGATAGCAGAGAGACTTGCCATACCCTGTTGGGAACCACACAAACACATCCTTTCCCTCAGACAGGAGCTTGAGGGCCTGGGCCTGTTCCTTCAAGAGAGTAAGCTATTGCTCCATCGAAATCCAAAACTGAAGTCTCCATTGTCAAGTCACAGGTAGCTAATCGCTTAGGAATTCGCTTATTTGAGCGAATTCCAATCACGCTCAGATACAATCGATACCAGACCCTAGGAATTCGCTCATTTGAGCGAATTCCAATCACGCCCAGATACAATCAATACCAGACCTAGGAGTCGACCTAGCGATTGGCCTGGGAACGAGGCTACAGCTGCATCTAGACCGAATGTCTGCACTATCCTGGAAGGGCGGCTAATTCATGAGAGAATTGAGGGCAACATACTCTGCTTCAGCCGTTGACAGGGTGACGATACCCTGTTTCTTGCTTAGCCAACTGACTGGTCCACCGCTGAGAAGAAATAAATTTCCTGTTGTGGAGTGCCGATCATCTGGGTCATTAGCATAGTCAGCATCTGAATATCCAATAAGCCGACCATCTTCGGACTTGAGTCAATTCGCGAACTTTGACCTCGGCTAACCTTCTGTAGATTACCTCACACGAGATCAACTTTCACGAGATCAACTCCCACGAAATCAATTCTTACCAGATCAACTTTGCAGGAGGTCAACTCTCAGTAGATCAACTCTCACAGAATCCAAATGATCAACTTCATAGGATCAACTCAGAACCAGAATTTAAAATGACAAAAAAGAGATTAAAGTCCAGTAAGATGCTTGACGCGCTGATATAAATATGCATTGAGAGGCATGCCTCCTGTGTTGACCCTTGCGTCTCTGTGGCTAGCTCCAGACATGTAGCTCTGAATCTTCGCTTTGGTCACTGCCTCCTCTCTCTGCATGTATATTCGATTCATTTAGGTGAGGGTTGCTTTTGTCATCCTAGAACCTACTCTCATCTCTGACCCTCTTCCTCATTCCTGCAATGGCAACTTGAGTATAGTATGATCTCAGCTGGAATGGGTGGGTGATCATGCTCGTCTGGCCCTCTTCCTCATTCCTGCAATGGCAACTTGAGTATAGTATAGTATGATCTCAGCTGGATTGGGTGGGTGATCATTCGTTCCCCTTACAACCACACTCAAACCCTCTGAAGTGGCTCTTGCTGGGCAACCAGCCTTATGGTTTTTGCACCTCCATAATTGAAATCATTTTTGTCTCTTATTTTTGTATGCTTAAACTTTCCTCCTCGGTTTGTCTTGATGAATTGAACCATTGCGAATAAATGCATTGTGCCTAGATATATAAATTAATAGTACTCAGTACCTTTCCCTACTCAGTACCTTTCCCTACTATAATTAAATTGATTGAAGAGTAGATTTTAGTTGATTTCAGGAGTAGAGTTAACTCTATGAAAAGTTGATTCTATGAGAGTTGATCTACTGAGAGTTGACCTTATGCAAAGTTGATCTGGTAAGAATTGATAGTTGATCTCGTGAAAGTTGATCTCGTGCGTACACCCGGCCTTCTGTATTTATTTAACACCACTAAATAAAATGAATATCCTCCAGGCCATGCATGCATCAATATCTACAGAGGAGCTGAAAACACTTGGAGTGCATATGGCTTTGGAGTGCATATGGCTTTATGGTGATGCTGTCTTTATGGTGGTGCTGTAAATACATCAACTATTAAAAATCTATACCTGTAAAAAACGAAGTGAAATCCTGGAGGAATCATCTTCACTCCCTTGAACTTGGGACCAACTGTCCAAGAGTTGTAGTCTATTCCAAACTCAGTGCCTTGAGGCACATCGAGGATAACCAGTGTGGCTCCTTCGTGGAACAGCTTCTTTGCCAACTCTGGATCCATGCTTTTAGATGTGGTAGTGATCATCAGAAAAACTGATCCATAGATTATGATGTTTCCCACAGCAAATGACTGATTATGATGTTTCCCACAGCAAATGTTTCGTGGCCACAGCATTGGATGAGAAAAAGTTTTTAAGTGAGACTGAATTATGTGTTCTGCAAGGCAATCATTAACATACGTTGCTTATCTTGTGTTGCTGCTCTGCACTGCTGTTTGCATCTGCCCTCATCTCAGCCAAAGTGCAGCTAACTCATCCAGTCCTGATTCCACTCAATTGCACATCATGCTCTTTGACACAACTGACAAAAACTGCTATTCAGACGTGATAAACACAGCAGTACAAGACTCCATTAACAAGGTGCAGGAGAAGGCATTGAATATCACAATACGATATTGTGGAAATGTAAGTCAAGGTATTGGTTTAATCATCACATCGATTGTAGACATTTTCTCAGATATTAATACTTAGATCTATCTAGATTATCATAAGTTTGCATAAATTCTACTTAACTATGTAGGCACAAACACCATCACATTTATAGCAATGCTTAAAACTCGTACAATTAATCAATAACATGTGAAGAGTGTATAATTTATGCGCACCATTTTGCAGTGTACATCTACTGATGCTCAAAATGTTTTATTTGGTGGACTTTTCAAGACACCGAATGAGGTGGCGATAATTGGACCAGCTTGCTACAGTGTCCCTAATGCTGTGGCTCAAATCTCTCGGCTTTATCAAATACCACTGGTAATTTAAGAATAGTCTTACAAGTATAAGTGAAATTCCCTCATGTTTTTATAATTATGTAATTATAATTATGTAAATCTAATATATTAGATTTCATTGGCTCCATCTTATCATGATGGAAATGAATTCTTATTTACCATTTACCCTACACTTACAAAACAAATGGATGGAGTAATTGCGTTTATTGATGCTTTTCCCGAGTGGCATAGAGTGGCAATAATCTCACAAGATGAAGAAATGTTTAGAAAGGCAAGCCATAGAGAATGTCATATATACGTATATTGTTTTTGATCATTTTAGCGTAAACAAGTATTTATCAATGCTACACGTATCCAGGTGGCTGTTTATGTGGAAGAAAGATTCAGTTTCAAAAACATATCAGTTGTAAGTAGCAAAGTTATTTCAAGAGCAACACTCCACGACATAGTCATAAATAAACTTGTGGTGAGCCATATCCTACAATTCATAATTCACATGTATTATCAGGAGCACATAAAGAGAAGGCCGGAGCATGTAATGGGCGGTTTGACCAAAATTACTATCTCCATAATGATTATAATGAGGTAGAACCTCGATTATCCGGAACCTTGGATATTTGGCTTGGCGAAATGGGCTTGTTCCTTAATGGCATAATGCACATGTGCAATTAACAGCTGTTACCTTGGACACAGGCATGTTTATCACCTACGCATGCGCAGATGCCCACGTTCACTAAATTTGCACTTGTTGTTTATCAGTGGGTGGATTAAGGCGTGGTTTATCTGATTATCTGGCATACGCCTACCCCTAGAACCAAGGTGTCCGGATAATCGACGTAGAGAAATGTTACTATAATTATTGCACCTCTCTTGTGGGTTAATTTTCAGTTTTTACCACACCCCTACACTTAGATAACAGCTATTCTAAGCAACTGTGAGTTAGATGTTCCTTCCCTTTATGTGCACCTGGTATTATGCATACTCCATGCAATTTTAAGATGTATCTCTATTCAAACAGGAAAATTCCTTCAGAATAGTTATACTGAACATGGAGTCTAAGTTGATTCGACGTTTTCTTTGCAAGGTACTGAGCACCAGCACACAATTCTAAATACTGATACCCCATTGCAGGCCTCCCTTGTCATCCAATATCAGTATGTATGGATAACACTAGGTTCCTACGAATACTGGTGGTTAGGATCTGAAGAGTGTGATGATCAGGAGCTACAGATGTTCTTAAATAATCAAAGTGTCATGCTAATCAATACTACTCTGACAAGCCATACAGATTGCAATGTGAGTGGTTCAAAAAGTTTGCTGTATGCTAGATCTAGGCAGCTTGTGTTTTTACAGAAAAGTCAGAGCAACGATACTAATGTGTGCTTATTGAGATCTCTAGCCCAGGACTCAGTGATGGCTATTATAAACGGACTTAATGAAACCAATACATCGCTTGTGTTGAGCCACTTTCAACTACCTCCTGGGCATGTTAGAGAAGTTGGACCTACAATAGCAGCAAACATAAACGAAATCAACTTTAGGGGATTTTCCGTGAGTAGACAACAAAAGATTTTGTTCAGATTTGTAGACATGCATGCCTCCCTATAATACCTATATAGGGAGATGTGTCCTTCACTGCTCAGCAGAGATCAGTGAAAGAATATTTCTTGTTCCAGTTCAAAAATGGTAATTATATATATATAAACATTAACAGGGTTCAGAGGCATATACTGTATTACTAGAGCATCAAACATAATTATGTGAACTTTGCGAGGGTTGATCAATTCGCAAAACCTCACTACATAAGATCCTTGCCAGGACGCAATTTAGTAAGATCGCAAAGGGTCAATTTTTCTGCTGATTTGCCTCATTCGCAAAGGTTTTCCATCTGCAGAGTATTCTAGTACTACGGTTATATATGGCAAAAATAATAGTTAATTATGACAATTTTGGAATTCTTCCTGGCCACGACAGTTCAACACACACAAAAGTAAATCAGTATTCATTTTATCCACGACTGAATAAAAAAAAAAGATGAAAAAAATTGCACATAACCATGCACGTAGATATATTACTGCTATTCTCTAGGTTATTACTCATGAACGACTCACAAGGAATGTACAGCGCTAATACAACTCGAGCCCGAGCTAGGGCAAGAGTTGTATTATAGAGTGCATGGTGGGTGGTGCTTTAGTCTGCATCCTGTATCATCCAGGTATATTGACCCCCATCATATTACCCAGGCATGTACTGTATTTACAAAGATTGCATCGTGATAACAGTTTATACAAAGCTCCTATTCTGTTTGTTGCACACTATAATTATATAGGAGAGGAGGCTACCTTTCTAAATTTTGATTTTAATGCAGAATCTGGCAATTCTACTGGACAGTTTGTGAAGTTGGGGCTGATAAATTGTTCTGGTTTGAGCTTACTCAATGGAAAAAGCAGAGAACATATTATTTGGGGTGACACCATTCCTTCCGATGGCTCAACTATCATAGAACTGAGATATACAGAGCTAGCAGTTACTGTAGTAACATATATCTTTGCAGGGTGCAACATTATCATTGCAATAGCTGGTATGCTGTTTATGACTGTATACAAAAAGAGAAGGTCAGCAATTTCACTATAACTATTGTACATGTACTATTTCACCCCAACTATTCAGGTTGATACGATTATCTAGTCCAAACCTCAACTACCTTGTTGGAATTGGTGTAATCATCTTTAACACGTCTGTTTTTCTTTTCGTCTATCCTCCTCTGTCCAAGTCGACCATTAATATATTCTGTGTTGTAAGTTGGGACAACACTAATTTTATGCGTGTGTATACAGTACGTCTATCAACAAACTATATCTATTGTACCATGATAGATACGCCCATGGTTTACTTCGATTGGATACCTCCTCTGCCTGGGAACAATTAACACTAAGATGCTGCGAGTTTATTACGTTTGCAGAAATGCCAAAGCTACAGCTAGAAAGAGGGTTAGTAAAAAAGTTATTTCATTCACACCAAGGAGTTACTGTGCTATTTTTGCAGCCACTGAAAGATTGGCATCTGTTTTTGTTTGTTTCTTTCCTTCTTCTGATTGATGTCATAATTCTCACTCTTGTCACAAGCTTCCCTACTTCCAGACAACAGGCCAAAATCATTCCTGATGTGGAACGCAGAGATGGTGGAGTTAATGTAAACAAAGTCAGCAAACTTTTGTAAATTTAGCTATAAAGCTATAATAATAATAATTATGTTAAAATGAAACACACAACTATTATTGCAAATTAATCACAGATGAAGCATGAGCATGAAAAACTTTTTTTATGTTCAGGACAATGGAATCCCAATTCAATACACAGTGATAACTTGTGAGGCTACATACAGACAACATTGGCTTATACCATTACTAGGCTACAAGGCTGTCTTCCACTTCACAGCTGTGTTTTTGGCCTTTAAAATACGAAAAGTCAAGGAAAGTTTCAAAGTTTCTAGTTTTGCCTGATGGATGATTTATTGACCCTTTTAGGTGAAAGTTCTGAATGATTCTAAAGAAATTGTTTTCGTGCTTTATCTGACGGGTCTAGTGCTTGCAGCAGCATTTTTGATCACGCTGATATTCAGGTCCTATTTAAATGTCTATACTGGAACATACGCAGTGGGAATATGTCTTGCTAGTGCAGTGATACTTGGTGTGGTTTTTGTTTCTAAGGTACGTAATACTAATAAAAATTATGCAGATACATCACAGAATTGAAACTGCAGGCAATTCATTTGTGTAAAGACCCCAAAGGATTAGGAATTTTCCCAACAACAGCCAATAACGCTAACACAGCTGCCCCCACCGGCGCACCGGATACAATAGAGATAGCAAACCTGCAACGAAAAGTGAAAACACTTGAATCGAAACTGACAACCATTGATGAAGTAAGTTAAGTCACAGCACTACCAAACTTCATTAATTTTACACCGCTACAAAAAAAGCTTAACTATAACACTCAATTCAGTCTATATACACAGGTGTGGTGACCACATACACATGCACACAGGCCAGGAATGACAGCAATGTTCTGAATGACAAGCAGAGTTGAACACAAGATCGAGTTTACAGACCCAATATTTTGCTGCAATGTGTGTGTGTGTGTTAGCAATTCTTTTATTGTCCCTTAATTATCAAGGGAGTTACACCATAGCCGTTTACTACTTGGCATGCCACATAAAATTGTACACTGCACAAACAATGATGTGTGAAATCAATATTTAATAGAATTGAGTGGTAAAGATCAATTAACAAATTAATGAAAAACAGGATTTGGGTTATAAATTATGCCAGGCCTCCATAATGGATAGTCTAGCTCAAATCTGATTTAATTGCTTACACTAAAATGCCTGCATCTGCAAGAAAAGGATTTACATACAACTTGCTTCTACTGTCAGCAGCTGCGATTTGCTTGTGCTCTACACCAAGCAGAGAGGAAAGATTCAACACTACCACCAATGCTGCTATTAATAATATACACATTTTGTTGCTAAATGTCTCGGACAAGAACTGTCAAACTGACATCATTACTTCAGCAGCAATAGATGCCGTGGACTCCCTAAATTCATTGTTAATTTTCCCAGACTTTGTAATTAGTGCCACCACTCTACCAAATGTGTGTAAGCTGGAGAAGGTGAGCCGAGATTGTACAAGTATAACAATTATGCTGTAATTTGTAACATTTCCAAATAGTTGTCATTGTTTTTGCATGCACATGTCTCTTCTATTAATTATGCAGTACGCCCTTAAAAACATACTGTTCAAGGAGATAATTACGAGACCAAATGCATTAGCGATAATAGGGCCTGTTTGCAGCACTATCTCAAACGCTATCACTGATGTATCAGGGCTCTTCAACATCCCTCTGGTAAGTTTCTTTTGTGGTGGTGTGTCTAGCTGTCCAACAGACACACACAGTCATGCATTTTCTATTAACAAACCAATAACATTGTGTATCGCTAAAATCTATTTTCAAAACAGGTTTCCTTAGCCCCAGCAGTCCCACGTGTAAACAGCTACTTGATTACAGTTTTGCCATCAGTAATCTCCTTGATGGACGGAGTGGCTACTTTGGTAAAAGCATTCCCTGAGTGGAAAAGAGTAGCGATCATCTCACAGGATGATAGCCTATACAGGACAGTAAGTGTACTGTGACTTGCTAAGCAAGGGGCATGTATACGTGTACATGTACATGTACTGCCAAATATAAATCTGTTTTCACAGTCAGCAACACACTTGGGAAATATGTTACGTATAAACAACGTTTCTGTTAGTACAAACATCATATCAACCAGTATCAATGACATCAACGTACAAGAACTTGTGGTAAGTGATGGTATTTCTCTAGCATCTGTGCATTGTGCTGAATGATGTGCAGTTGAGATCAGTACGTATCGTGGTCCTAAACATGGGCTCTGACTTTACTCGCGCATTTCTCATGAAGGTAGAGAGTATAATTATGCAAACAAGAGTGTTGATAATTAACTGTGATGTATAACTAGGCCGCAGTTGCTATTCAGCATCCATATGTATGGGTGACACTGGGTTTTTATGAAAGATGGTGGCTGTCTCACCAAAAGAGTGGTCAACTACAAACTTTTCTACACAGTCAAGGAGTGCTATATATCAATAACATTCTAACACACAGTAACTGCAACAAAAGCAGTCAATTTAATGTGAGGTAATAATCATGAGCATATATCCGTAACTAAAAGTTAAATTTCTTGCAGAGCACACATTCATTCATCAAACTTTTAAAAACGAGGAGCAATGATTCTATTACCTCTCTGACTTATGATTCTGTGATTAGTCTTTTCCTTGCTATCAATTCTACAATGTACACAAACAAGTCTGAGGTCGTGAATGACATTTCATCAGCTCCTGCGCTAATAAGATCAGCAGGACAAAAGTTAATGTATGAGATTCAACAAACCAGATTCCATGGTTTTTTGGTAAGATGATAAAACATGCACGATAATTATTATTATGATGCCAATAATTATGCATAGGGGGATATCTGTTTCAAGGATAATGCACTACCAGCCAAAGCATTCAAACTCCACCAATTTAAGGAAGGTAATACAGCACAATTTTCGTTTTGGGTACTAGATCTACTTTGTAACAATTAATTATGGCTATTGATAGGGCCTAATGGAACTGTACTGCTAGTGCAAGTGGGCGAGATCAAGTTAGACAGTGGAGTAACTTTCATTCAAGGGGAGCAGAAGGAATCCTTATGGGTGAACGGTATTCCTTTGGATGGCTCGCCAGTTACACAAGAAAAATACCCGGAGCTAATTCTTACTGCAGTGACATACACTTTTGCCAGCTGCAACATTTTGATTGCAGTGCTCGGTATTCTATTCATGTTGGCTTTTAGAAATAGAAGGTAAAAGAATAATTATATAACCTTCCATTACTATCATTTGTAACTTTTCATTATAGGTTGATACGATTGTCGAGCCCAAACTTGAACTATCTGGTTGGAGTCGGAGTTATCATTTTTAACTCATCAGTTTTCCTATTTGTGTACCCTCCAATCCCCATGTCGGTGATCAACGTCTTTTGTGGGGTGAGTGATTATTATGTAATGAATCAGTGAAACATCGTTTGGTATGCACTCTACAGTTGAGGTCCTGGTTAGTTGCAATTGGATATTCTTTGTGTTTGGGAACAATCAACACAAAGATGTGGAGGGTGTACTACATTTTTCGTTACCCTAAGCTGAAATCAAGTAAAACGGTAATCAGAAAACTTCCTATACATACTGCACTTGCACAACCGTCTGTATTTTTACCATACATGCAGCCAGTAAAAGATTGGCATTTGCTTTTATTTGTGGTCCTGTTTCTACTGATTGATGTCATTCTACTGTCCTTTACTACATCGTTCACAACAAGCAGGCTTCAAGCAGTCAGCGTTGCTGATGCTGAGCACAAAGAGGGTGGAATTAATGTAAATTTGGTGGTTAGGCATTCAATTTACAGATCTAGCAACTTAATTATAAAAAAGATCCATTATGTATATAGGATGAGGGAATTGAAATTCAGTACACAGTTACACTCTGTGATGCCACATCAAAGATATACTGGATTGCAATCCTTTTTGGATACAAAATTGTTATACACCTGACAGCAGTAATTCTGGCCTTTAAGATACGGAAAGTACAGGTAAGTTGGCGCAGTTAATGATTTGAACGTAACTGACACCTGGTAGGTGAAAGTGCTGAATGACTCTACAGAAGTTGCTCTTATTCTCTACTTGACTGGATTGGTATTGGCAGCTGTGATGATAACAACCTTCACATTTGGATCATATTTGAATGTCTACAGTGGCGCATTCGCTGTGGGCATATGCGCCACTAGCGCAGTCATTCTGGGTGTAGTCTTCATATCTAAGGTACAATCATACCTTACAACACATCAGTAATGCTGTTCATTCAAACAATTCTACACATACGACTTACGTATGCAGAGCTAGAATTTTACAAATATTTGCAGGCTATTGCGTTGCGCAAAGACCCGGAGGGAGAAACGGTATTCCCACCTACAAATGAGCCACCTATTGGTCTAGGTACTTGTGATGAAATAAAGGAAATTGCTACTTTGCAAAGGAAAGTGAAGACACTACAGGCTCAATTAACATTCCACAACGATGTAAGTTCTTGCACGTACTCCTCAATAGCCGTAGTAAGTACTCTCATAAATTCAGCAACCTAACAATTTTACAGGCTCACAATTCTCTCGAAATTGAGACTGATGAACAGAATTATCCCAACTACACATCATAACAATTACAGTATGAACAATTAAGAGTGTTTTAGTTCAAACTTTCAATAGAACTCATATATACCACACTAACACTGACACTTTATACAGAAATCAAAATGTCTTAATGGAGAACTACAAACAGAATTACCTCAAATTAGTGTCTATCAGCAGAGCTTCTAAACTCTCGGTACATTCAGCTCCAATGTATGGTTCATGTAGCCAGCAAGATAGATACATTGTCACAGTGTCTCGACACGACTGCTGGATAATGTCGCCCAATATTTTTTCCCGTAAGGAAATCTCCTGACAGTAAGTCTTGTATACCACCTCAAAGTGGGAACCTGCAATAAAAATTGCATACACTCGCTCATATGTTCTGTTGGACTAAAAACAGTGCCTTGTCTATAACAATCAAAGACATTGGATAACCATACTCTCATAAAATTTAATGTGCTATGTTATGGCATTATGTGTTAAATTATTTTCGGAATAATTTTGCGTCTAAAGAATACGCAAAAAAGCATGCCTACTCGTTAATGCTACATGTATAATATGGCGATGGTTAACAGTATGTTACTGTTATCCTTAAACTGACCAAACATGACTGGAGAGAGAGACTGGAAGATAGGTTGACTGGGGTCCTGTGAAGAGCTTAGCAACTCTACTGCTGCACGTACATTGCCAGACAGAGTTCCCATCCTCGCAACCACACTCTCCTGAGTCAGGCAATGAAAAGTGCTGTTGGCTATAATACGTGGAAAACAGTCTGGTTAAAATAAACAAGGCGTGAAAGCAATAATATTAAAGCTGCTAGAGAATGTTTGATAAGCATGTCGTCATATGCATGCATTTTGGTGCCAACAAACACTACAATGTCATGCTGTGCTATGCTATTTATTAATTGTGGCTTACAGAATAGTGAAAAACGTCACACCACATTCGTACCAGCTTATTTATGATGTCTTTAAAATTGGTGTAGAAGCCTTCTCGTTCTTCAATGATCTTAGATTCAACGACTGAGACGTCACACATATTAGACAGGTCACCAGTGTGATGAGTGTACCTATAATGAGAAAAACTATCAGGCTTTGATTGGTACTCTTATGCTATACTTTTCATGTTGAAGAGTGTTGACTAGCTTTGTTGCAACATTAAATCCTTCTTCAGTGAGTTGCTTCCATTTCTGTACTGAAGCATGTAGCTGTACACAACACTCCTTCATCCTGTGGCTCAATAGATAGTCAGGGGAGGTCCAGGATGGTGTTACAGGAGACTGGTGTAAAGAAGACATGATGAACTCTATTGCTAGTATCGAGGCTAGTATAAACGTCTTCCCAGCGGCTTGGAACCGAGGCTAATGATGACTAATGATGATGATCACCGTATTCAAATTCAGCTCAATTAACGCGCACTTCAGGTTGTAGAATAGAATCACCATGAACCTTTCAGGTGCTCTTAAAATTGTTCACGATATTGTGAAACAGGCAGGTTCCTGCAAAGATTTTGAATTACCACTTATCCTGGTAGGATTGTATCCAACAGTATCGTCATCTGAATTCAGTATCAAAGAAACCCAAAAAATCAAACAGCAGATATGGCTCAACGACCTCCTGCATATATTGGTGGAGGTTGTCAGACAAGATTTCTCAGTCGTTGAAGGAGCCTGGAACACTGCAGAACAGCTTGCCTTTATCCTGGCATCTGTGTGTGCTAGTCTCCATCCTACATCAAGTGATGATGTTCATACTGACATAACAACCGAATTTTTCGATATCCTCCTACCAACAGCTGTTGATTCAATTCTTATCTTAGCCACTAATGTGCTCGAAGCATCGCTCAGTGACGCTCGCAAAGATGTCAAAGGCACCTTTATTGGTACTATAGAGTTGCTTCTACTCATCTGCAGAAGCCACGACTCACTGGTACTACGAGCACTGCAATCTCCTTATCTGTTACACATGCTCATTACAGACAACGACGAATTCGTATTTGAAACATTGATTGGTTTGGAGGTTTGTATTAATTTGGATCTGTATTGCCTGCTAAAGCTCCCTTTACAAACTTTGTACTCTATCTTAGACGAATTGGTTTACAAAATATCAGGGAGCAACAAAAACAACGCTCGTCAATCGTTGAACATTTTAGCAACCATCTCTTCAGTAAATTCTAATATCCTCAATCTTATTCTTTCTAGGTATGATGGGCTTCAAACCATGACAAGAAAATGGAGCTTCGGTAAAGTTTCAGAGGTTACAAACGTGTTTGTTCAACAAGTGGATCAAATGTCAACACAAGGCAATCTTCAAGTTGAGAAACATGCAGCTGTTGTTATTCAAGCTTCGTGGAGAGGTTATTCTACCCGTAAAAAAATGAAGCGTGTACACAACGGAATTCGAAATTTTCAGCTATTCTATCGAAGATGGAAAGCAAAAAAGTGTAGTAATGTGCATAGTGTTTACTTTTAGTTGTGTTAATTAACTCATTTCCTGTGGTTAACTTTACTTCCTGTATTGTACTTTTCTGTTATTGTGGTTTCTGTTCGTTAGTAGGTTCTTTCTGTATAGTTGTTCTTTGTTCCCTTTGTGCCTAGCTATAGGGGCCCGCTCCAGGCGGCTCTTTGTGTATGGGAGCCTCTGCTCCACTGCCTTTTGTCTTGTACATACTTATACCTTTGTTCTTGTGCATTTTATCAGTTGTTGAATACGATTTCACTAAACTCAAATGTCTGCATGAACCTGCGACATAACAATTGGCGACGAGGATTACAACGGCAACCAAACCAAGTACTACCCCATGGCTCATCTCTCAATCGGCACTATTGGCTCCTTCCAACCCAGCACGGAGGATTGGAAAGCGTATACAGAGCGACTTCAACTCTTTTTTGTCGCTAACGGCATTGATGACGCAGACATACGTCGTGCAACTCTTCTCACCGTGTGCGGACCGTCAACGTATGGACTCGTCCGTGATCTACTTGCTCCCGCAGCTCCTACCGAAAAAACATTCGAAGAACTTGTTGCTCTGGTTCAGGAACACCAGCAGCCTACACCCTCACCCATCGTCGAGAGGTACACCTTCTTTACAAGAGTACAACACTCAGGAGAGACGATCAATGACTATGTGGCCCAGCTCCGCAAGATTGCT
This sequence comes from Halichondria panicea, assembly GCF_963675165.1. Taxonomy (NCBI): domain Eukaryota; kingdom Metazoa; phylum Porifera; class Demospongiae; order Suberitida; family Halichondriidae; genus Halichondria; species Halichondria panicea. The sequence goes on from NC_087391.1 coordinate 3,585,137, forward strand.
AAACACTGCCAGTTTGGCGAAACCCTCAACGACATGCTCCGAGACCGCATTGTTTGTGGATGTCGAGACAAGAAGCTCCAGTACAAGCTTTTGGCTGACCCTGCACTCACTTTTGACAGCGCTCTGGCTGTTGCAAAGGCATCGGAACTAGCTGATCGTGGCACCAGAAATCTCTCTGGACAGGACGCGTCTGTAAACCGTCTATTGGACAACCGTCGACGCAAGCCTCCACTCCCTCGGGAGAAACCTCCCTCAATTGGCCCAACACAACCGTGTTTTCGTTGTGGTGCAGCTCATCCGGCAACTACGTGCAAGTTTCGCACAAGCACTTGTCACTACTGCAAGAAGCAAGGGCATATCTCAAAGGTCTGCAGAAAGAGAACAAGAGACTCAAAAGCAGACAAAACTGCATCTAGATCTACTAACCAGCTGACTGGTTCTAATGATGATGATGAGGAGGACACAGATGAGTACAGCTTGTTCTACTCCTCCGCTGGCCGCACTCAGCCAATCACTGTACCTGTTACTCTCAATGGACTGGATACTACCATGGAAATTGACACAGGTGCAGCCCTCTCTGTGATGAATGAACACACGTACCGATCGCTGTGGCCTAAACGGAAGCCCCCTCTCAAACCCACTTCAATCCGACTCAAGACCTACACTGGTGAGCACATTGTGGTAAAGGGCATAATTCGTGTGCATGTTCTGTACCAAGCACAGCAGGCGGAATTGGATCTCCTTGTTGTCGCTGGCAAAGGACCCTCCTTGCTGGGACGAGACTGGCTGGAGAACCTAAGACTGGATTGGCAAAGCATTAAATACTCAACGACCGTGGCCGACGATCTCCAGGAGATCTTAGACAAGCATTCCACAGTGTTCGGGAAGGACCTCGGGCACATCAAGGATGCTCCTGCTACTATTCATATTGATCCAGCGCACAAACCTCGATTTTGCAAGGCCCGTCCTGTTCCCTACTCTCGCCGCTCGAAGGTGGAGAAAGAAATCTCACGTCTCGAAGAACAAGGCGTTATTGAACCAGTGCAGTTCTCCGATTGGGCAGCTCCTGTCGTACCGGTGGTCAAGAAGGATGGCTCTATCCGACTGTGCGGTGACTACAAGGTTACTGTCAACACTGTGGCTAAACCTGACACTTACCCTCTACCTCGCATTGAGGACATCTTTGCCTCTCTGGCAAATGGTAAATCATTTACTAAGTTAGACCTTGCACACGCCTACCAACAGATCTCACTGACGGAGGAATCCAAGGTCCTGACGACTGTCAACACTCACAAGGGTCTCTTTCGGTATAACCGTCTACCGTTTGGGGTCTCAGCTGCTCCATCAATATTCCAACGAACCATGGAGAGCCTCATGCAGGGTCTACCTCACGTAGTGGTGTATATTGACGACATCCTCGTGACAGGATCCACTGAAGAAGAGCACCTTCGCACTCTAGAAGAAGTCCTAGACAGACTTGAGAAGGCCGGAGCTCGCCTGAAACGTGAGAAATGCAGATTCATGCTTTCCATGGTGGAGTACCTAGGTCACCGGATCTCTGCTGACGGTCTCCAGCCCACGGACGCAAAAATCAAGGCATTGAAACAAGCACCCATTCCCCGGAATGTTACTCAGCTGAAGGCATTTCTAGGCCTCCTGAATTATTATGGCAAGTTTGTACCTAATCTCTCTACTCTGCTCGCCCCCCTTCACAAGTTACTACGAAAGGCTACTGCCTGGATTTGGGGCCCTGATCAGCAGAAGGCGTTCGACCAGGCCAAGCAAACCTTGACGTCAGACAGAGTCTTAGCACACTATGACCCATCTCTACCTCTCATCTTGGCATGTGATGCCTCGCCGTATGGAGTTGGAGCTGTGCTCTCTCATCGTTTCCCGGACGGCACCGAGAAACCTGTGGCCTTCATATCTCGCTCACTTGGTCCGGCTGAAAAGAAATACTCCCAGCTGGACAAAGAGGGGTTAGCTATTATTTTTGGTGTTAAACGTCTCCACCAATATCTGGTTGGCAGACAGTTTACCATATTGTCTGACCACAAGCCCCTGCAGCACCTGTTCAAAGAGAACGCAGGTGTACCTGTCCTGGCCTCAGCTCGACTTCAACGATGGGCACTCATCCTAGGCGCGTACAGCTACACGATCGAGTACAAGCCAGGACCAGACCATGCCAATGCTGATGTCTTCAGTCGTCTCCCTCTCCCAGAATGTGCTACCAAAGTACCGACCCCTGGAGAGAATATCCTGGCTATCAGCATGCTGGAATCCCTACCAGTCACGGCAAGAGAAATTACATCCTGGACAGAGAAGGATCCGGTCCTCTCTCGAGTTCGCCGTATGCTTGCTTCTGGCTGGAGAGACAATACCGACGCAGAACTCAAACCCTACCAGCAACGACACACTCAACTTAGCCTCCACGATGGCTGTGTCATGTGGGGAAGTCGCGTGGTCATCCCACCTCCAGGAAGGGAGAGAATTCTCGAGGAACTGCATGAAGGACACCCGGGCATCTCGAAAATGAAGAGTCTCGCCCGATGTTTTGTATGGTGGCCCGGAATGGACAAAGCACTCGAAGAGAAAGTCAAGCTGTGTGACGCCTGCCAGCGAACCAGGAAACTCCCTCCAGTGGCACCGATTCAACCCTGGGAATGGCCAGAACGCCCCTGGGCTAGGCTGCACATCGACTACGCTGGCCCTCTTCTCGGACACATGTTCTTGGTCGTAGTAGACGCCCACTCGAAGTGGATGGAGGTGAAAGCTGTACGGCACGCTACCACGGCTACTACCCTCACTGAACTCAGGTCGATCTTCGCGACTCACGGCATACCTGAATTGCTCGTGTCAGACAACGGATCAGTGTTCACCAGTGTTGAATTCAAGGACTTTGTAAAAACACAAGGAATTCGACACACTACCTCAGCACCATACCACCCCGCAACAAATGGATTGGCAGAACGAGCCGTCCAAACCTTCAAGGCTTACATGAAGAAAGCCCCTAATGCCCCACTCAGAGACAACCTATCTCAGTTTCTGTTTCAGTACAGAATGACGCCGCACTCCACAACAGGCATCTCCCCATCTGAGCTACTACTGAATCGCCGACCTCGCTCTAAGCTTGACCTAGCTATCCCGAACCTGACTCAGAAAGTTCGCGCGAAACAGCTGAAGCAAAAGATTGGTCATGATCAGCATGCTGTGGCTCGGAAGTTCGATGTTGGAGACAAAGTCTATGTTTGTGATCTGCCCTCCAAGAAGGACTGGGTTCCCGGCACAATTGAAAGTACAGCTGGCCCTCTGTCTTTCAACGTTACCCTGATGACTGGTCAGACGTTTCGTCGACACGCAGATCATCTTCGCCCCCGCTCTACAGTCGAACAACAACCCCTGACTGATTGGACTGATATACCGGAACTAGATCATGATACCGAAACACCCGACTTGAACTCTGAACAATCACCACCACCACCAGCTGGCTCGACACTAGCAACTCCAAGTGTTCGTCGGTCAGCTCGAGCGACAACCGCTCCAGACTACCTTGTGGACCATTACTAGTTTGTAGTGAGTTATTTTATATGTTGATGTAACGCTTCCATCTAGTAGGGGAGGAAGTGTAGTAATGTGCATAGTGTTTACTTTTAGTTGTGTTAATTAACTCATTTCCTGTGGTTAACTTTACTTCCTGTATTGTACTTTTCTGTTATTGTGGTTTCTGTTCGTTAGTAGGTTCTTTCTGTATAGTTGTTCTTTGTTCCCTTTGTGCCTAGCTATAGGGGCCCGCTCCAGGCGGCTCTTTGTGTATGGGAGCCTCTGCTCCACTGCCTTTTGTCTTGTACATACTTATACCTTTGTTCTTGTGCATTTTATCAGTTGTTGAATACGATTTCACTAAACTCAAATGTCTGCATGAACCTGCGACATAACAAAAAGGAAGCGGCAAAGAAGTCCCAAATGAAAGCTAAAGAGTTGAGCTTGATTAAGCAAGAGGTAACTAAACAGAATCGAATTACATTTTGGGAGACTCAACTTACACAAATGCAACAGATTTCATCTAGCAATATTTCGTCCTTCATTGAGCAAAAAGAAGTTGAAGCGGCTGTGAAGATTCAGTCTTGTTGGCGTACACATGTTGCCAGGAAAACGTACAATCATCTCCGACAAAATGTTCACTTCAGTAACTATGCCATTGTCATACAGAGAGCTTTTCGCAGATACACGGAGAGAAAAACACACATGGCTGTCATCTCTGCTAGTCGATCACAGACATTTGCAAGGGCATTGCTTCAAAAAGAAATCAGCGAATACAGGAGTGGGGCGGCGTACTCATCTGAATCAGTAATTAGAGAGCTTCATGAGAATGTCCAAGAAACTCTTAAAGAGTTCTATTTGTTAAGACCAGTACAAAATCGATTGTTGAATCAACAAAAACTTGTAGTGACGCAGCTAGAAAGAAGCAGCACTTTACTAACTTCCGCTCCTATTCTTACCGATTCATTTTTAGTGAAGAATGTCACTAGAACATTTTCTTCAAGTTCTGCACAAATTGCTGATATGGCTCGGATGGCACACAGAGAAGAGCTCAAGACTACAAACTTACCGTGGTGGAAGCGAACTTAATGATTAAAAATTAATATTGTGTATGTATGTATCAAGTATTAATATATACATGGCTATGAGTCAAGGCCCGAGATCATTGTCTACTACAGGGCCAATTAATAAACTGCTTGTGGTGCAAATTTCCATGTAATAACTTGTTGCCTTGAAAACCATATAGAAGAATGCGTATATACGAAGAAGAAAAAACCGGTAATTTGATCGATTTTGATGCCATTAACAGACTGACCACAGTGCAATACATATGTGCCATATATAAATTATAATTATTGGCACTGCTATATATTTCCTTTAATCTCAGAGGTCAAAAGGCAACAAGAATGTATATATACCGGTACGTATGTGAACATGTTAATTAGAATTATCACTCAACAAAAAATGTACAGTATAATACACATGCATGGTATAATTATAATATCAACCATTGTTAAGCTGTCACAGCTGCATATCATCTGCAAGTGGTACCCACCAGTAATACTTCACAGGTACTTTGCAAATATCTCCCTGTAGTGTGTGTACACGTGCATGTGTGTGTGTACATGAGCTATACAAAATCAGGTATTTTTCTACAATACTTGAAAGTATATAGTTACGTGCATGCTTATAATTATAGCATAAATTATAGCATAAATTATAGCATAAATTAAACTTACTTCCGGTTGATGAACAGGACAGGTGTCAAACAAGCCATTTCCTGAGAGCTTGGTAAACTACACAAGGATAATAATGAAAACTCATATGCAAGAAAAAATTGACATACTTTTATTGACTCCATAGCATCTGCTCTCATAGAGGTTTCAGGTACATTCAATGTATCGTCAATTTCAATATTAGGAGAGTTTCGTTGTTCTCTGTTTACCTCCTTCCTCAACTGTTGTAGCTCACTAACATCGACTTTATTCTCTTCAACCACACCAAGATAGAACTCCAAACTTTGTTCCATGTGGTCATGAGTTAGCCTGACATGGTAGAGTGAGTCTAAAGCCGTAGCAGTGTATAAGAAAGCAAGCAAAAAGTTACTGGCTTTATGTACATTTTCTCTATCATCAACAAACTGTATTGATGCAAAACTCCACATCATAAGACAAATAACAGCGTTTAGTATTTCATCTTGCAACAATCCTCGACTGGCAATCTCTTTCAAGCACTTCCCATCTTCTGTCATAGACCCGAGCCAATCAAGGCATAGACTACACAACTCCCCAATCTGGAAATTCATTCGTGTGAAGTACTGCGTCACAAAAGTGTACCTGTCAACTGACAGGAGGGATGCAGTGACGTCTTCTTTCGGCAAACCAGGAGAAATACTGTCTAGCAAACGATTAGAGGGAAGAGAGTTGACATCAAAGTATTTCAATACAGGTTGCATAGCTTTTATGCTTAGTCCGAAATCAGAACTATAGCAGACAAGAAAAGATGTAAGTGACCTACAAAGAATACTACACTCCTCAAATATTTTATGAATGGGAATTGTTCCACTAGCAAATGACATCACTCGAATAGCATAGGCCAGGAAGTACGCATAAACTGAATGGCCTAGGGGGCCTATTACCAGAGAAGTCTCAAAAGCAGTACAAGCACTAAGCACGTAAGTACCTGATCGCAAATTAAGATCGCAAGCAATTAGTTCATTAGCAAAACCACCCGCATAACAGCAATCGAGAGAAATAACAGCATACAGGGATTGACAATCAACTTCATTGAGCCAGCTATTCAACATGTCTCCACTCAGAAAAGTGCTCCGCGAGTAATCAAAATCAGCTGGTGCAAGTCCCCACTCATTGCCAACCTTAATCCCATGCCCAGAGAAATGAAAGAACAAGATTCCATTTTTTCCAGTCATCTTAGCAGCAGCTTGAAAGCTATCCTTTATTCCCTCAATAGTGCACATGTCAAGATCTTTAGAGGCAGCGAATAACCGAACATTATCTTTTGGTAGCACATTTTGGTCAATTAGTGCCATACAAACCTGATGAGCATCCAACACGGTCACAGAACTTAGAGTCTTCTTACTAAACCTGGGGTCAATTTGCTTATCGATGCCATACGCCACCATAAATGTTTGAGATGGGTCATACTGTAAGGAGTCCACTTTCTGATTTCCAATGAGGATAAAACTGCTCTCTAGGTCCACACTGTAGAGTCTTCTCAGGGCCGGTTTAGATCTACCTTTAGAGGAATCAGAAGCTCTGACACTAGACTGAGTTCCACCCATTTTTCATGAATTGTCAGCACAGTGGTTTGCACAACAGTACAGTACAGATGAGCACAAGCCTTTTATAGGTTGTTCAGCTGGGTATGAATCGTTGATGCTTTTTAGCTGAATACTTCATTAGCACTGCTAGCTAGATATACATGTAGATCTGTAGTGCATATGACAGTAAGGATTGGTACATCTATATACAATTAATTAAATGCACTACAGCTATATAGTTGTCTAGAACAACACAATATAATTAAGAAGTAGGTAGCAGACAATGACATAAAACAAATACGAGATCAAAATTGTTATAAGTTCATTTGGATGCCTTTTCTAACACGGCGACTGGTGCTAATACCCTGTTCTTATTCGTTTCCACAATCTGTCCATTCATTATCATCTCATCCAGAATCATGTGAGCCTTGTCAATGTTGAACATTATCTTTATAATTTTTTAAGGAGGACAATAAAATTTATATTTTAACAGGCATGCATACATTGTTAGGATACATCCAGCTCACACTGAAGGAAAATAATAGGTGAATTATTGTGACATAGCAAGCATGTGTTAAACTTACCACACTTTCAAAGTATCTATCAAAAGTCTCTACGATGTTGTGAATGAACTCCAAAACACTCAATTCATTCTGAAGAAGTGTAATTATATCATAGTTTATGATAATAATGCCATGTGCAGAACTACAATGGATTATGCGTCAGATACACAGCTCTAGGTTGGACAAACATGTCTTTTAAAAGACCCAGAACATTTATTGGAGCAATGGGTAATTCCTCAAACATTGGTGTCAGCCTGCTCACATGGCGCTGTGACTACATCAACTACGTACGCACGACAAACAATGAAGTGGACACTCACCTCAGTGTTATCAACACCAATTATGAAGTAGAGAGATGCATATCTCCGGAATACGATTTTGAAGTTTTTATATTCCATGAAAGAACACTGTGTGTAGTAAAAACATAACGTATAAAGCCATAGCTAGATCAATATAATAGTTTTACCCCCATACGTTATACGTGCATGCACAGCGTGGGTAGAGGAGTAAGGAGTAGAGTGATTGGTCTATGTGTCGGTTTGTGTTAAGAATGCCTATACGAGACCACCCCCCCTAGAATATAACTCACAGCATCTTCACTTCTAGCCAAGCATTTACGAACAATGTCAGCTTCAGTGGTAACTCTCTCTTCTACTGGTACATACTCATAATATTGGCTGACTCTGGTCTGACCCTGCTTGTTTACAAGAAGAACAAACTTCAACATCTTGCAGCTTGTGCTTTGGCCACTCAAGTTTCGAGAGATGATGAATCCTGGGTTAGGCCACGCCCAATTAAGTTAGGTGTTGTTTGCTGAATCAGCACATGCAAGGCCGAAAGGTGACCTTGCAATTGCAAGCGTAGCGCTGTCATGGCTGTTGTTCCAAAAATGATTTCTACCCTGAAACATCTATTCGCAACACTGTGGAATGCAAAGATTAAAGTGGAGCCATTGGTTTTTCTCTATATGTTTGTTTGGTCATTCTATGCACCACTGTACCAGCAATACTACTATGTGAGATTTGGAACGAGTCTATTGCAAGATACAAGCTTCCCCTTGTTAAATAGTTCGCAACCGTATTGCCTCAACAACTCTGAAATTGTGAAATATGCTAGCGAAGCAGGGAGTCATCAGGTTCAATCTCTCTCGAACACTTTACTTTCATATGGACAGCTGGCAAATCGAGTACCTTCGATAATTATTGTTTTTATTATTGGTCCTCTGTCAGACCGGTATGGACGTAAGGCTGTGCTGCTTGTTTCAGCCATTGGGTTGGCGTTGCAGTCGGTATTAGCAGTGATAATCACTATGCAAAATCTGAGCCCATACTGGTTTATTCTTGCCAACCTTTTGTCTGGTGTATGCGGTGACATAACTGGTATTCTGGCTGGTGCCTTTTCCTATGTGTCCGACGTAAGCTCAAAAAGGTGGAGATCATTTCGAATAGGTTATACTTGTGCCATGTTTGAAGTAGGTGTAGCACTAGGGAGCTTTTTGTGTGGGCTATGGCTTAGTAATACCAATTGTGATTTTATTCCTCCAATGTGGCTCGTTATGGGTTGTTCAATTGGAATTGTGGCTTGGATTCTTATTCTTGTCAAAGAATCCTTAACGGATAAAGACAAGGTTAAAGCGAAAGAAACCCATCCACAGCTGTACACAGTTTTATTGAACGGGCTCAAGCTGTTTGCTAAGGGTCCCTCACTTTGGAAACGATGGGCTGCAGTTATAACTTTGGACATTCTATTTATAAATGCTGTTGGCAGCTCACTAGTAATTGTTTACTTTTTGAAGTCACCGCCATTTGATGCTGAACCTGTAACTATCGGTATTTACCAAGCACTCGTTTCATTGTCCAGTGCGATATGTGCTTCAGCTGTAATATTTGTAACAAGTGTTGTTTTGAAATTACCAGATTCAGTAAATGCCTTTCTTGGTGTTTTCTTTCAGTTTGCTGCAAATATGCTGATGGGATTTGCAAGAACAAATATGGAGATATATTTCAGTAAGTATAATCAACACATGCGTATCTTATTCACCCATTACTTCTGTAGTTGCACTTGTACATGGAGTTCAAGTGATGGGTTTTGCCTCACTGAGAACAATGTTATCCAAGTTAGTTTCACCAGAGCAGCAAGGTAAGTGGGTGAATACTACCTATACAGTAATAGATATACTGTAGCACAAGACTGAGTGTTTTATGAGGAACAAGCACAAGGCTGTATATTGCATAAAACTCGAGGAATCTCATGCATGCTATGTGTGTTATCATGTCGACCCTTTCTAAATCCTGCCTCGAGGCTATACGCTAATGTGTAATAAAATAATATAACACGGGGGAACTTAACGTGATATAAAATTGTATTTGCGTCAACGTGTTTGAGAGGTTACATGATAGAAGGTCTAACTGCAGGTGCTCTGTTCTCTGTGGTTGTGTCTTCAGAGTCTGTAGCTGCTCTACTAGCGAGTCTCTTGTGGCCACTTATTCTTCCAGTAATGCTCGATATAAAACTGCTTTGTAATTCAGGATCAATATATTTTGTGATGGCCGGCTTCAATGTGGTGGCAGCACCTCTTGTGATGTAAGTTTTAAATAGTACACTTATAGTGTAAGTGTTTACGACCAACCTACATGTACATATATGAAGCATGTTTATTGGCCAACACTTAAGGTTACGGTCAACCGTTTGCTCATTAATTATTCATGAGCTAGATCTAGTGATCTTTTCCAGCTAGAATGAGCTGGAAGTCCAGCTGAAACGCAGTAGTCACTTCATGGCTCGAATAGACATTTTTACTATAAAGCTTAGGTACAGGCTTCACTATATGCAGGGCGGGTCGAAGAGATATTTCGAAAAAAGGCTACTGAAAGCTCACAAGAGGCTGTTTTCCTTGGCTTTGGCCGCCATTTTAAGTGGAGTTAGTCTACATAATAATTATCATACAGATTGATACACCGATATATGTATCATGTGTGCTTCAAACTTCTCTTATGGCATTTATAGTTTCACAAAAATCATTATAAGAAAATAATGAATATTCATGAGCAAAATGTTTACCGTAACCTTAAAGGCCTTATTCATGCATAATAATCATTGAGCTGTTTCTTTGTAGAGCCCTACTAGTTTCTGAAGTACGGCAAACAAAATTTATGACAAAATATGGATACTACTCTGTAAATTAACTAGTTAGATGTTCAACTTTTACATCACTGAGTCTTGCTTGTATTGTATATTATAATACCTTAAGGTAACTATTGACGACGGGAAAGTAATTTTAGAGTTTTCCCTGTTTTTAGAGTGCTAATTTTGGCGGATTTGCAGCAAATTCATTAGCACAATAATTATTTGTCAAAGATGTGTTTATAATTATGTGTGAGTTTTTTAAATATTCTCGGAATTCCAATAGAGCTTCCTGTCATGCGACCATAACTAGCCTCTAATACATTGGCCAGCCAGATAGGTGTTTCCAATCTCCGTTTAATATAATTATTCTCTCAATAAAAATTAATGAGATTTCTAAATTATGCGTTTTATTATTAGCGCGGACATAATTTAGCGTTAATCACAAATTTGCTAAAAATTATGAGTACCCGTTTATAGTATCATGCATCAATGAGCAATGATTCGAGCCAGGGAACCCGTTGTTATAATTAATATTAACTTTATCTGCACAGCTTGCATCATAATTAATCTGTTATAAATTTCCTAAATGTTACTTGGGAGGTGTCCACATGTTACCACAGCGATCGGGATCATGATACTGAGTGTTCCATACCCACGGTTCATCTACAATTGTTACGACAAAACAGTGAATTTGATATGCAGAAATTAGTGTATATACGTACGTTACTCACCTTTGGCTGAATACTTGGTCAGAGGAATATCAAACGGAGAACATCGCAAATGCACTTCGGAATCACTTTTGTCACTTGAATCTGTATAGCCTCAGGTATACATGTGAAAGAAAAGACACTGGTTATATAGCATACCTGACATTTTATCACTTGGAAGACTGAAAACAGTACCAGCAGGGCTCTGAAAATAACATTCAATAAAATTAAAACGTCACTTTAATAAACATACAAAATCAGATGGCAAAAAGAGCACTCCAATCTCGTATGATCTGATCTTGAGCTGTGTTCCTTTTTTCTCAAAGCAGCCCCATGCTGCCTTTGACAAGTTGGCACTGAATGATTTGCGAATTTTGTCTTGACAGTGAATATGCAATAATCACCTTGTTACTAGAAACCAGAGTGCTTTTAGGCAGTCTGGAGATAGCCTTGTATATGTCTTGATATGAGGAGCAGCGTGCGTCCTTCCAGTCCTTTCGGCTTTCCACTGACTGTAGTTGAAATGTTGCAGTGAACTACAATGTGATATTACAACCATCACAAAATGTTTTCTCACCACATGTAGCTCTTGAGATAGAGCTGCTTTTGTGCATTCTGCACCGAATAAGGTATCGAACCTCCAGCTACATGCATGCATGCATACAATGTAATTATGTATATGGAAAGGTCAGTAGTATATTAAACAATTGAGACCTTATAGGAAGGAGTACTGTACATTCATACTGGCATTGTTAGCCTTGCAATAGAAAGGAAGGAATTAACTCTTCGTTCTACCAAAGAAAACCGGCCTGGGGACAAGGCTTGAATTCGAGGCTTGTTAGCCTCACAATAGAATGGAAAGAAAATATTTTTCTCACTCCGTTCTACCAAAGAAAATTGGCCTGGGGACAATAGGCTAGCTACTTGTATAACGTTGGGATGTGGTTTATGTTTGGTAATACACCTGCATGATTGAAATACAAAGGTGATAATATTTTCATGGTTATTAATGAGAGTAAAATCGCAAAAAATGTGTACAATTGGAAGATGCAATGAATCTCATTAAAACACTTTGCAGAAAATGAGCTGAACGGCTACAAAAATACACTATTATACCTGAAAATAAGGAATATAATAATTATACATGTACAGTAGACTCTCGTTAATCCGGTCACTCTTGGGACCATGCAGCTTGGCCGGAATAGCGAGGTGGCTGTAGCTCAGGAAATAGCCACGGTGACCTTACCTCGAATCTAATGACTACTTTTGCGGTTCTTGTCTTGAGGATAATGAAGGATAAAGAATTATTCTGTTCTCTATGTAATCCAATTTTATTTGCTAAACCACACCCAAAACGTCATATCCGGCCGTAATATACGTCTAAAATTACATTGAAAACCTTGTTTGGGATAGCCAGCACTGGCCGGTAAATGAAATAGCGAGTGGCCGTACTTCAGACAGCCGGAATAGCGAGAGTCTACTGTATACAGGCAATCTGTACATAGGCTAATAAAATTAATGATAGGCAGTGGCTTGAGCATAATCTTACTGATCGATGCCCACCTATGTATCCTTCCAGACTTCTTCTCACATTGTCAACAGATGGAAATATCTGGAAATTGACGGATACAGAAGATATTGTACATTGCAATTGAACAATTTAAGTGCATTCTCTATCAGCGATTAACAAACTATATACTGCAAACTTACTAGTTTTAAATCAGGATTCTTTTGACTGAGACAACCTCTAGTAGTAAATGAGGATGAAAGGCTTTGGAGCCACTCAGCACAGAGCCAGTTGCTACCAGGTCCCAGAGACCCAATACTGGAAAACTGACCCACCACTGGCCAGTGCTCATCCACACCACTCTCAGAGACAAACTCAGATAAGACCTATACATTAACCATGGTCAGTCGCAAATACTACAGAATAGAACAAAACAACAAACCTTTCGTAGCTTTAAGTGCCCCCATTTGTGCATGCTACTTCCAGTATGAGCGCCAGGCACAGATGCTATCAGTCGTACTCTAAACACAAAAAAGTTGCTATATAAAATATTCATGAGAACCGACAAACCTGGCGGAGCTCATATCATGATTCCTGATCCATTTCTTCCACTCATTTAGAGCAGATCCACCATATGCGTCGAGGTATTCCTACAAACACAAATAGGATGATAATTCTATACTAGTTTTTATGGGCGTGCATACAAGCAGATCGTGTTGGAAATTAGTGCAGTGACTAGCTGTCGAAGAGGATGGTTGTGATAAATAAGAACTGGGCCGGGTTGTAGTGTTGGATGAGGGAAACATTGGACTGATCCAAACTCTGCGTAAGCGGGATTTACATTAGTAGATTCATTACAGAGAGACTGTACCCCTGAGTTTTTTGATCCCAGTCTTTAGCAATCAGATTTGCAGTGTGAACAATGACACGCATTCCACTTTTATATCGCAGAAACATCATCTTGCTGCAGGCATAAACATTACAGACATACTTGTACCTGTACTTCGTAAGAACAGGTATGCATAATTCTGAACTGATCACCCTGACATTGTGCATAGATTATGCTCAGAGAGATTACGACTGTGCGCACAATGATTCGAGGGACCCGTCACAAAATACTTGGTCCCCCTCGGACCAGAGGAGGTACGACACGCGTGCCTCGATTTAGCAATAACGTTGAGCATGGGCATTATTATCCGCCCACAACGTTATTGCAGAGGCTAATTGCTAAATTGAGGCACGCGTGTCCGTGTCATACCTCCTCTGCCCCCGGACCAAAATGTCAGGAAAAAACCATAATAATTATTTGGTCGGGGGGGGGGGGGGGTCGAACAATATTTCAGCTAGCAGCGATCGACTGTTAAAGATTTTATTCTAGCCTTACTTCAATTGTATTTGCCATGCATAAACTGTTCAAGAAATTATTACAGTGCAGAGGACCTTTACAGGCTCGAATTTTCTCTAATTGAAGAGAGGCTCAAGATTTCGAGGCTAAGACATGTATAAGCTAGCCAAGATCAAGATCAACTGTTCATGTTGTATGTTGCCTTACAGAGTTGCCATCAGTGTATATAGATATACGGCTAAACACAAAATGATTCCAGCAAATGCTATCTACAGATTATACACATATACTGTTTTGATTGCTGCAGGCATCGACTTTTACCATAGATAAAAGATTGGCAACGGGTCAGTGACTCACCTCACATAAGCTGCATATAAAATGCACATGATACAGCCGTGTTTCGCTCCCTGCCCCGGCCCGGGAAAACTACTTATGGGTTGTTTTGGAAAATTCAGACCTTATAGGTTAAATTTGGTTTGGATTGCTAGAAGAGGTACAGAACATTCTTTTTCGCTATTTTAGGATGTTTCTGTACCTAGAGTAAGTAATCAATTTTCGACAGACACCTATAATCGGCGGCTATTACACGAAGCACAGGACGATTTTACACAAAACTAACTATACATGGATCTACAGATGTAGCTGGTGGCCAGGGGACATGCTTATATAGGATTTGTACTGCTGCACTGAAGAGTGCAGCCCAATCAGATTGCAGTATTTCTAAGCTAACGATATTCATAACCGGACGTGCGGTTTATTCATGATGCTTACAGAGCAGTATTGCATAACACAGCAGTACAAATCCTACACAAGCATGTCCCCCGGCCACTCGTTGGAAATGGGTGCCGGGCTATGCCCAGCTACTACAGATGGGTAAGAAAGTAACAGCTCCCAAAAATTTTGAAAAAATAACTTGTTGCGGACGGAGTGGTGGTCATGAGAAGTAAGCTGCCAATTATCGTCAGTCAGACATCTATCTCCGTCTTTTCACGCTTACCAAGCACTGAAACCAAGCACTGAAACCATAGATAGAAGAGAAAGGGATTGGCAACGGAAGCAGTTCACGTGATGCTTTTACATTGAGTGTACACAGATGGGCCTGAAACCATCCGTGTTTCGCCCTAAAACTCCCGGGAAACTTATTGTGTCTAACGCCTATTTCTCAAAGACCCCTCCAACACTTAAACACATGCCCCCTGATGGTAGGTATCATTTAAAAATGAATAAAATATAATCTTGATTTTCGTGAAGTAGCTAGAGGTACACAGAGCGTCTGTCAGAGGCTTTTTCATACTTGTGCTCCTATAGCACCTATGATATAGCTAAGGTTGTGTTATTAAGTAGTGTGCTATGTCCCAAATGGCCACACAAATGACGTGAAGTTGATGTTAGTAGTAGAACTGCTTGTAGACTTTTTTTACAGGCGGCAAAAACAATTCTCATGAATTATTCATGTTTAGACTCCCACGTTAGAAGTAAGCCTCGAGGCGAAACACGGATGGTACCGGAAGTGCACTCCGTTGCTAATCCCTTTCCTTCTATCTATGCTGTGAGCTCTCTTGCAGTGGCTCTGGCAGTGGCCATTGTGCGGAGAATAAATTATTGCTGATTCAGTTAACTGACATGCCCCTCTTATTTTTATTTTGCCATTTTGTTTTGATTTGCGAGGTTTCAGACTAAAGGGGGTCCGGATTAGCAAGGGTATACTATAATAGCTTCATGTAAAGGTTTGGCGTCTCCACCGAGGCAGCACCCGCGGTGATTTAATTTGATTCATGAATAAATTACTTCTACTTTTTCCCGCAGGTGGTAGCAAAAACGAGAATTATATCAAACTACTACCATTGGTAAGTACATATGGCTAACGAATAACATATGTTGGCGGGATATTTGTAGTGGCTGGAATGTACACGACATATGCATTGTGACAATTAGTGGTGACCTCCATCGACTGGCATTCGATTCAAGGACACCTGCTTTCTTTCACAACAAGTTTTTTATTGCGAGAGATAGGACAGTAATGGACTGTGCAGAAAATAAACTTCTTAGGAGAAAATTAATAGAGAGGAATACCAAAAAGAAGTATAGGTTTACTTTACAGTTGTATGCAAAAGTTTCAAACCTGTGATGAGTTCCAAACATGATTTCCAATCTTGCCTGTATAAAAAAGAGATCAACAAGGAATGCAAGTGCAAATAACGCACAGGAAAGAGGGTTATGTTTGGAAACAGCTTTGCATCCCTCCTTAGTTGTAGAGTAGTTTCTCTTTGGTCCCCGTAAACAATAAGCATTGGTGTACTCCTGTGGTGGTAGAACAGATTGACGTAATTACTCCCTGCGTGCGCAGCAGGGGTGAAGTGATTGGTGTGTGTGTGTGTGGACACAGCGAACTAAACACTTTCACGGACTGCTAATGAGACAGTGGTTGAAAAATAAGCTACTTATAGTTGAACTTGTAGGCAGTCTTTGAAGGCAACAAAAAACACTGTTTCTAATTGATCTAATTGTTGCTTTATAGATTCACGATCATTCCTTCATTCATAATGTTAAGATCATGGTAAAATAATCCGTTTGCCGCTGTGAGGTGAATGCTCTATGAGCAATCTTGTTAATTACATCTACTGATGCTCAACACTCCGATATGCTAACAACACAATATCGACTCAAATGCATGTGGCCCTCCCTATGACATTGATGGTGCTTAAGGTTGGGTTGTCCCTCTCCACGAATTAATGTCCTCCCAATAAATAGTCTGGAAAAACCTTCTAGCCCATTTGCAATGTTTAAGTTGCTATAGGATTGGTCAGGGAAACCAGGTGTGGAAGCAATCAAGCAGGAGAGAGCCATACACATCAATCTGTCGCAATGTTCTGTAAATGGGGGTGGGGGGGGGGGGGGCAATTGCTACCTACACTAGTAACTAGGACTGCGCAATTGGTAATCTAACTTTGCTTGTGTGATTATAATTATATGATCACTACATACAGCAATGTTGACCAGGAAACGCATTAAATGTTGACATGCAAGTTTTGCATGTGTAGACGATGCAACTATATGCAAAAGATTTCATGACAGTATAAGACACAATAATTATTAGCACAGTCGGTTGTGGAACAAACCGTTTAGCTTCAGGATACTGCTGGATCAGCCAAGGGAGGTCAAAAACGTAGTTAAACTGGGAATACAACAATAATAATATTCTACCTTAATTTAGTATCATACCTGAGCTGACATAACAAGGTCTCCCACAGACTCTGACAGCAGATCTATGATTATAATTATAGGAAATTATATTATACCGGTATATTTGGCGAATGAGGCAATTGAAGTAATGGCAATTTTTAGTTGGCAACCCTCATGCACCTTGAGTCCTTGCTTCCCTAATAAATTGCCAAAATATGGCGCCAAATCAAATCAAATATACCCGCTACACGATAGTGGTAAATACTGAGATCACCTTTGATTCCAATAGCCATGGTGGGTTCATTGAAGCGAGGGGCTATGTTTCTGACTTTGGTAAAGTAAAAAAAGGCAGTGCTGCTGTCAGTAATGCGAACTGGTTCATCAGTACAATGTGTCCTTGGTTTCTTCTTGGGCGGTTCTTCCAACTCTTCATCAGCTGAAAAAATTCACGTATATAGATCCAGCTCAAAGGCTTTTGATTATCTAGCTAAGTAGCCTCATCTTACAGAGTAGTCCTAAACTGACCTTAATTGCACATACCATAATTATTAATGTTATTACAGTGGTATCACAATTTAAGCACACAATTAAAGCACCATCTCAGAATGAATACCAGAAACGATAACCGTGCAACCGCTTACAAAAAGGATTCCAAGGCAATCGCCTTCACTTTTAGGCCTATAACATATACCGCGTACATGCCTGTTGGATATCTCAGGGTATATGCTGCCTTTGATGCAAATTATATTATTTTGAACGCCAAATTATAAAAATGTTTAATGATAAAACGATTGATAATCGATTCGCTAATTGAATCGCTATTCGATTAATTTGCTAAACGATACTGAAAGTACACTACCACGGAACCAATACTGGGTGTGGCTACTTCGGCACCACGAAGGAGCTAGCTTTACATACATGTTTGTGAGACACGACGCATTATTGGAGCACTAGCTAGCTGCTTACTGGTCAAAATCTAGGTAGCTCACTGTAGTAGCGTATGCGTATATACAGTGGAACTTCCGAATAAAGGAGACTTTGGGAGCAGAGATTTTGTCCTGTTTTCGGAGGTTGTCCTCTGGTGGTTACTATTTAAAGCCAAATGTTCATGTATGGTCTGTATGGACCCTATTTCTAGTTCAAAAAGCTATAAGGAACTTGCTGAAATCAAGGATATAAAGCATATTCCTTACAGTATGCTATTATAGCATACCGGTATCGCTATAGTGGCAGTATGATTAGCAATAACCTCTGCCATATTGGACGTAAAATGTGGGTGTGGTTTCCTGTTCGTCCATTTATAATACGAGGCAGTTTTGCTGTCCTCTGTCCAGAATCAAAAAGGTCCGCTTGTGAGACGTTGCTTTTGTGTACTTAAATAGTGATTTCAATGGGTGCCATAGCTAGATCTAGTGCCCTTTATGAGAGGTTGTCCTTAGCAGACCTTTACTCTTCTTCCCCCCTGAGAAAAGGTCTGGCCCAGACTAGTGCCACCATAGATAAAAGAGCTACATGGATTGGAAACGGATCACGTGCTCCCATCTGAGCAGCCGTGTTGTGCTCCCTACCCCCAGGAAACTACTTCTATGGCTGTTTTGGAAAATTCAAACATCTTCAACAATGGGGATTAGCCCCAGAGCGCAACGCGGATAGTTTTCAAGGCGCTAGATTAAGTGTTTCCACTTCTTTTATCTATGGTGCCACTATGCCTAGACGAGCGCCACCGCCCTCCCTGAAGGAGGTCGGGAATCAAGCCTATCCACAGTTTTGTTCTGGCCTGTTACGCAATAGTATCATGAATATCATTCATTCTATGTGGGCGCTAGCCAATAGCGATAATTATTAAAGTGGGTGTTAGCCACGCCTCACAGTCAATCCAACGTGTGCAAAATTCACATGTGGTAAAGTTGAGTGGGTGTGATCAATCCACTTAAGATACTGCAATCTGATTGGAGCTGGTGGAGAACAAAACTGTGGATAGGCTTGATTCCCGACCTCCTTCCGCGGATCCGGGCAACGGTAGAGGGCGGCAGCGCCCGACTAGGGCCTAGCCACTAGCACTCTGAATGTAACATTTTTCTGGCGCTGTAATTACATCTATTACTATAGTATGTGATATAATACTTTTGACTTAATATATATACCTGGATGACTGAACTGCTTGAAATGCTCAGGATTCTTTCGGTAGCACTCTCGACCATACTTACACATTGATTTATCCATTTTTACTCTGAGAAAATCTACTGCAAAATCTACTGCACACACCAGAATTGAAAAAAACTTCTAACTCACTTGCCTACGGTGCCAGTGCAGTGCTAGTATAGTCTAGTCGAGTTCGAGTCTGGGGGCTAGTTCTGGATATATCCTAGCCTCGATTCAATTTAATCGGCCTTGAATCGAGGCTAGATATATCCATAGATGATACTCAGTACTGTATCATCTATGATATATCCTATCTAGATCCTTGGTGGCGACCTAGATCTAGCGTTATTTTAGAGATAACTCGGCCTGGGAACAAGCCTGTGGCCTATAGACAGGATTGTAGGAACAAAGAAAGAAAGAGAGAAGGCCCAAAATAATGTGCTGCAGACCCTGTGTATAGTTTAATAATACATGTAGAACAATATTCTTTCCTTTTTTTTTTTTAGGACAAAACCAAGTAGATCTAGCAACTGAAAGCTAATGTATGACGACTGCATGGAAGAAAACTGTCTTAGCGAAAGGAAGTTTGTCATACTGGTTAGGTTTTGGGTGGGGGTGGAGTGTAAATCTGGCGAGGGGAAGGCCTCCGAGAATTCTGCGACACAATGTTACTTCTGTTGAGAACGGGGTCACCCCAATGTTTGGTGCATAGTCTCTCGCGGCAAATTTCTGCACTGACTCCAGTTGGTTTCAATTTATAGCAATTATAAATGTAACTCAACAGTTAATTGTATGTACCTTCTTTCATAAATCATCATACACTTGAAGTACATGATATATAGATCAAAGTCATGATAAACTGCAGATACGTCATTTCCTTCGTAGATCTGCATATACATATACCGGACGGAACTTATCGGACAGTGCCAGGTTGGCATTCAAGTTCCACTCCAGAATGACCAAGGCTTTGTAGAACATAAGGTCGGCAACTATGCGTTTCAAGAATAGTTCAATCCCATAATTATACTTGCATTGGACGGTGCCAGGTTGGCAATTCAAGTTCCGGAATTCTGCAGTGTACTTAGTTTTAAGTCTCTTGGGGACTACTTTCTTATAGTACTTACTATATAGTTGCTGCTGCTCACTCACTTGTTGTTTTTTGGATATTGTCCTAATACTGTTATGTCTGTAATACTGTCACTGTCATTTTCATGTCAGTCTTTTGTTTTTTGCTTGTTATTTTTGCCTCCAGTTGTAGCCTTCGATGTAATATATTTTTCACTCTATATAGGAAAGCTACAATCAATTTGACAGAGCAGTTTGAAATATTAATATGTCTATACCGGTAACACACCACCCTTACGGGATGACATAACTTCTAAAGGAGAATGCTTCGATGTGTTGTAGGCGTATTACAAGATAATTCTGTTGTATCAACAAACTTCACAAGCATGGTTTGGATGGTTTGGTTGAACTGCTCAACTAAGTCCATTTGCCTGCAGCAATAATTTACATGTAAGCAATGTCAAAAATGTGTGTATAATTATATGTACGCACTATTATAATTATTATCACACTATTATATTATCACACCTGCATGCGGGTGGTAAGGAGACCGATGTTGAATACCCAATATTAATTACCATTAGTCTTATCATCCATATCATTGTGAAACTCTCCACCCTGATTGGAAGTGATGACTCTGGCAGTCCAAACATCATGAAAACCTGGATGTACTTAATTTAGTACGTTGTAGAGAGAAGCAGCAACTCCAGAAGTAAGCTTGTTTTCCAATTTTAAAGAATTTTAGAAAATTTGTAATAACAATAAAATTATTATGTCTACGCTAATAATAAATCGAAAATGTACTTTTGAGAATATAATAATTATTATGCTAAGCAAGATAGCCCTTTTTTCATCTATATCTGACTCCAAACGTATGTTTCATTCAACCTTAAAACTCATACTTATTGACCAATAATGAATTTTGCTGCAAATCCGCCAAAATCTTGTACCGTATAAAATTATGAAAACGCTAAAAATTACTAATAATAGTAACTTAAGCTTTATAGACTAGGTAATGCAAACCTCATCAACAACATCCAGTGTAGTTAGTTGCTTTCCTTCTGATCACTCTCTTCTCATTCTTTGTAGCCTCAGGATATAAAGTTCTTGAGTGTATATATCTATACGCCATCTAGCCTGCTTTCTCTATTAATATACTCTCAGTCTGTTCTCTTCAATCTTGATCGTGATGTGTATGCAAACAGGCTAGCTATAGTATGCTACAGCCTGCTCTCATTGGCTAGGGAGGACCAAATATCGCTGCCATAGATAGTTCGGGGGACCATCTACAGCGTTACAGAGATATAATTACACAATTTAAGTCACGTAGATTTATGTACAGAGAAGAAATGTTTGTGGGTTATAATATTTGCGTTTCAATGCCAAGAAACCACGCCCACCAATAGCTTTGCATGTGAAACGCCGGTACGTGGGAGTTTTCGCATTAACTGCTCTGCCCTTGAAAAATGCGAAATTTTTGCATCTCACGAAAATTTCCCGCTATACAGATTTGCAGCACCATGGGTAGGAATATCAGTACAATACTTATTACATAAACACGAAATAAAGAGGATTCAAATAGACATTCTAGCACTTCTGCGACCTTGTATTTTAAGATCATCAGTGCACACAGATTAGCTTTCACATGTGTAGAAAATGTATCTAACCGGTTTATGTGCAAGGTTTCTATTTACAGAATCTCATTCATACAAACAACATGTTGTCACACACCCAGAAATAAACTTAATATTGATGAGAAAAGTTCCGCATTATTGTCCTAAACTTGTTTAGTGTACAAGGATAATCGTATACAAGTATAGAAACACGAACTGGATTCATACCAATGTTTACAGTTCAACTTCCATAATGTGACATGTTTTCCGGTACAATCATGTTTGCAATGGCTCTATACAAATATAATTTTAACAGCATCTCACACTAGTGGGAAAAATAACCATGAGTTCACTAAAAAAAGTATTGCTTGTCTTCTGCTTAGTAATTATTATTGGAGGTGAGACTATATACATTTTGTTATACATTATGTTTATATGGAAACTATTACAGACACAGTCTACTCTCAACTCACCACCAGCTACAGTGACAGAGCTTGTCCAGGACTTCAAACCTTCACGTGCAAGGGGGCAGGGGATAGAGCTGAATGGCGAATACTTCCCAGCGGAGAAGACTTTATTTACTTTGTGGATGTCTCCAGCACTACAAGAACAGCAACAAGGCGTATCGGAGGAGAAACAGCAATAGGCATATTCAACAGCAACACAATAACTGGAAATTTCACAGCCTTGTTAGTAGTATCTATTTCAAATTCTCTGGAAGGAGCCAGGGTATCATGTCGTGGCTTGGGAAGTACAGACATTGGAATCTTGATCATTCAAATAGCTAGTAAGTACTATACACCTGCACATGCAGCCAAATACATTAATTACCGATGCTATTCAGGTACCCCATCAGCACCACATAGCTTCTATCAACTGAACCGACTGATTTCCAGCAGCTCAGTGGATGTGACTCTGGGTTGGAATGCTCCAAATAACACTGGTGGTGCTAATATTGTTAGCTACACAGTGACTATCTCCCCTCCAGTACAGCTCCCCGCTAGTGTCGTCTCCACTACCACTGCAATTGTATTCGGGGCAGAATACAATGTGCTATATAACGTCTGTGTTGTGGCCACCAATTGTATTGGAATGAGCACAACACCTGGAGTATTCACTTTTCAAGTTGGTGCGTCAAAGGTCAAATTCTTATGTATGAATGAAGTACTAGCTGCTTTGAATGAAGCACTGCTTTAATAACAATTCACAACAGGTAGATGCCCCACACCGGTTGCTCCCAGCAGTGGGTTGATTGGACCAATGGGGAACAGACTAGTAGGCTCGACAGTGACATTTCAATGTGGCCCAGGGTTTGAGCCGAGTGGATTGGTGACAGCCACGTGCATGAGCACACTCATTTGGAGTCCAGACCCAGCAACTTTTCAGTGCACCACAACAAGTGAGCACGGGTATACGATCAGCTTCTATACTTACTATCATTCCACAATTCTCAGGTGCACAGGGCACTGTGATGTTCAGCACAATACAACTTGCTATTAGTTTAGTGGTGACATTCATTTCATCAGCACTAATTGGACTAGCAGTAGGGGTATGTGGAGCATGCCTGATCATGCACAAACGATCATCTCTAGCAATGGATCAGATGAACAACCCAGCAGAACCAGCTGAATACGAGGAAGTACAGCCCAACCCATGGAACATTGGAGTGAACGCAGCCTATAGCACAGTTACACAGTCCTGATTCTACCATAATTATTACTATCAAAATATTGCTCAATAATAATTGTAATCGCAGCACCTGAATACTATGCCTTGAGGCATGTTTTACTGTGGTGAAGAGTTTTACTTAAGAGTTATGGAGCATGAGTATTATGACGGATTTCCTGTCCAAGACGCCAAATTAAAATACCGGCCATGTAGTGCTCATTCCACACCACTCACTCAGACAAGACCTGTACAAGACCTGTACAATGACCATCGTCACAAAGGCCACAAAAGAGATGAAAAGCACAATAACACTAAATACACCACATGAAGTAACTAAAAGATACGGTAGGTAAATTGCTATTGTTACGTCACTTATAAATATCATTCTAAGCTAAAAACAGTGCTCAAGAGGAATATGAAAATACTAGAATTGCATGGTTAATGCTCTAATCAGGTCTCAAATGTCCTATTGTAGCCAACTTTAATTTGGCGCCCTCTCCTCATCAAAGACATTGAAAGTGTTCAACGTAGAGCTACAAAATTCATTATTGGAGTGAAATTAATTTCAGAGCTTATTTATAAGAGAACACTTGAAACACATCGGATGTGACTGCATGCAACTATTTTAACAGAATCACTCAGCTCTATGGAACAAAATGGCCGCATAGATCTATATCCCTATCGGTACATAACTATCAAAACTAAGCTCTACAACGTCAAGGTCATGCATGTGCATGGTTAAGCTTCATTCACAACTTTAGTGGGGACAATGTATATGTTCGTTTCATTTTAAATGTCCATGCTCTAGGTTTATACGAATTTTTTTCTCTCTTAGGTTAGCTGACAAGTACAAGCACACACACACACCACTCTCATTACTATTCGTTCCCCTCATTATGAAACCTTATTATAAAGGCCAATTGTTATTCTGTGTCTTCAGACACAGAATAACACCAGAAAGGAACAAAAAACACATTCACAATTGTTAGGACAGAACCAAAAAGCGTGGCAAGCGAGATCTAATCCTAGTGATTGTTCACATATTGCAAATGTGGTGTTTTTTGTGTGTTGCCAATGCAGAATAATATCGTTTGTCTAGTACATTGTGTGGGCGAAACCCTTTGAAGTCTAGGCTGCTACTGGCTATTTTTGTATACCTTGTTCCGTATCATCCACCACTGCGCTGATCAGAAAAGGCTGAGGTAGCTAGATAATTAATGCGAATGCAAGGGGAAACAGATCCAAAATAATACTTGTTCAGTCTCAACCTACATAAAATAATAATTATGTTTGACCATTGAAAAATTAACACACACACACACACACTCTAAATCTATACAATTTAATCAAGTGTTTATATGGAGCTTTAAAGACTCAAAAATAATCATTGCCATTTTATCATAGCCTTGCGGAGTCATGTGCAATCCATCTACCCAGTACAGGTCCATTTCTTCTGCTGGTAACGTTCCAAATGGAAGACCGTTCCACAGATCGACAAAAAAAGTACTTGAATCAGATTTTTCACTGTACTGTTTAAGACCTTCGTTAACTTTTGCTTTCTCATTCTTGTATGTCTCATTTTTTGGCGACAACTCGTATCTGAATTGAGGAATAGCAAGTGCTAATGTTTTTGCTCCTGTTTCCTTCGCCCTGTCGTGCAGTTTTAGCAGATGAGGAAGCAGTTCGTCAGATTTTAAGTTCATACCCAGGTCATTAGTCCCTCCTAGCACTATTACCCAGTCATAGGGCTGCTTAGTTTTTCCAAGCAACGTATCTAGACGATGTGTCATTGATGGTACAACGGTTTCGCCAGAAACACCGGCTGTTTCAACATTCACGTCAGTTTGGCAATGTTCTTGTAGGAGCTTTAGCAGATGTGTTGAGTATGGGTGAAATTCTCCACTACGCTGGAAAGTATAACCTTCAGTTAGGCTATCTCCAAAACACAGCACTCGTTGAGTCATACTTTCTGGCAAACTATAATATTACCAATTACCAATTGCCTAAATTTATTTGTTTCAGACTCATTATTTTTATGATGTCATATCCTGCTAAAAAAACTCAGTAATGATGTCAGTATAGACAATAATTATAAAGGACAGCAGTGGACATGCTAAAAAACTCTCTAATTTCTCTCTAAAGTGTTTCAACTACTAGCAGACCAAGTTTTGTTTAAGAGGGGCCTGGGACACTTTTATCCGGAGAAATAATTATTTATCAGGGGGCAATTAATGTTATGTACTGTGGGGAGTCATAATAGATTCACACGAGTGTGGATCGACCATAGATCGATGACTGGGACTTTCAGTATTATTAAGACCACTTTTAGTTGCTTCAGACTCTTCAGTTTCACCGCCTAAATCATGCATCTACTGTATATACCAATAACTGTCAATGTGTCCCTCTAGATCATATACCGTACGCGTACAGCGGGACATTTCGGGAGGTGCAAAATTTTGCACCGGTATTTCACATGCAAAGCTTTTGGTGAGTGTAGTTTCCTAGCATTAAAACGTAAATAATTAGAACACACGAAATTTTTTGAGGCCAAATAGCGAAAATTTAGCGCTATATGGTATACAGTAACCCGGCTGCAACACAGATCCAAATCTGAACGCAAGGGGTTAAAAGTAAATCTGGAACGATTTAGAAAAGTGGGACATGAGTTAGAAGGCATACACACCATAAAACTTGCACACCATAAAACTCTGGCATCATAATTAATAGTTAATACACATAATTATTGGATCACACAATTATTTTTTTAGGTCCGATTTTCAGTTGTTATAGCTCTCTTGAATATTCCCAGAGCCAGAATCCAACAATGATTCTCTTAGTTTTTCTGGATGGTAGCTTAGAACGTGGAAAGTAACTGGTTGAGATGGTTGTGTTGTATCAATCTCGGTATTTAACTCATGGTCTACTGTTTGAGCTCCCTCACTAATTCGATTATAAGTTAATTTCCTAGTAATTTTGCATCGCTTGCATCGGGTATCCCAAATATGATACACCAGAACACACAGAGAAACAAGAAAAGCTAATCCAACAAGTGTGCTGGTTCCTTTTCGGAGATTGTCAATTTCGTTCAGTGTATACAGGGCAGTGGCTGACAAAAAAATGGCATTGACCAGAAAGAATCCATCCAGCAGATTGATGAAATAATTTTTGAAAGGCATGATCACCAACTGGGCAATTGTAAAACAAACCAGCACCACGACCTTCATGAAATATAAGCTGGATATGTGATTTCTAAGTAAAGCAGAACCAGTATATAACACCACAAGTACTATCAAGCGTGCTCCAAACCAAAATCGCCACTTGTCCTTGTATGGTGCGCAATACACATCGATAAGAGGCATGAAGCGATTTACAATCCTTAATCTTGAGAATATTCTGATTCCAGTCAACAGTATTGTATAAGGTAGTAAAATGAAGACAAGATTAATTATAGAAAGCATGAAGAGAGTGAGATGTCCATCTGCCAAATATGTCAAATTTCCATCCAGGTACCAAACTTTGTGATTAAAAATCTCACCTCTTTCAAGTTCAATAGTGACATCATTCACTACCAGTCCATCAACAGTAGAAGCCAATAAAGTACTGTAAGACAGATGTATCAATGTAGCAAGAACATGAACAGCAGACCTACCAAACAAATCAGAGACTTTATTTGAATACCTACTGATCACAACTAGCGAAATTGCAATGATCCACAAGTAGAAAGGGAAGACAAATGAAAGGTGACTGCTGACTATTGTAGTCATGCCATCATAGAGACATAAAGGGAATCCTAAACGCAGATTTATAAATGAGAAGAAAATTTGCAGCCAAATTAATCCAGGTGTACCAAGAAATCGTATCCTGTTGATGTACAAGAAGTTAGCGTAGAAAATTACACCATTAATAGTGCCTGAGGTGAGTGTTAGGTTCAAATAAAAAAGAAGGAATACCAACAGTACACCAACAACGGCATACACAATAATCAAGAGCAACCACCAATTAGAACACTTTTGGCATTGATAGTCACCAATAACTTCACTGTATGGGGGAGAACATCTTCCACATAAAACACCTTCACGATTCACGCTACAAATTGTTGAACTCTCCAGCGGCAATGTATATACCTTAGGTTTACAAAAATCAATTGGACAGTGGTTTGAGAATCCTAGTGCTGTTGCATTGATGTCCAAATCGATGGCACCAATCCACGAGGTAGGTGGAATAGTAACAGTACCTTCATTAACATCACAAGTCACGCCAAACTTTTGAAGTAATGCTGAGCATGTACAGGAATTTACCCCTGAAGGTTTCTGTAGACCCAAAGGGCAGCGTTGTAGGAAAACGGGAATATCCATACTTTTACTCTTGTCAGAGCCTTGTACATACGTGCTTAATATTCCAAGAGTGTTTGTATTATTGATACTTAAAATGTTGAATGATACATTTTTACAATTACTTTTGTGCATCAGAATTACATCTTGTCCATAGGCTAGGTTCCAGTCTAGATCATTATTGTAGGGGAAATTTCGTCCAACATTTGCAAATATGGTGGAGTAGACGGGCTTTCCAACCTTATCTAATGCTATCATATTCAAGTAGATGGTTTTCCCAGGATAAGTATGCAATGGGTGATCCAAGTATGTCCTGCCAGTACAATCAAAGCTATCATTCGATAAGCACAGGCACACATTTTCACCAACTGACGACACTTCTTGTAGATGATTCTCAACTGTCTCTTCAAACACAAAAATGGCATCGTAAATAGCATCAACATGTTTTGAGCTGATCAAAATTCCTTTACTGATTCGAACACTAGAATTATAAAGATTACCAACGTATACTGAATTACCTCCAAGTACAGCTGAGTTTTTTCGAAAAATCATACGAGCATCCATTTTAGTAACATTTTCCAACGTATAAATTAAGTTTGTGGAGTACTGTATAGAGCAAAACGAAGATAATTGCTCATCACCATACGAATATATAGCACCACCAAACACTGCAACATTACTATCAAAAAAAAGTGTTGTTGGTTCAACCAGGCTCAGGAATGAGTCATACAGCTGTATGGCAGCTCCATTTGTCCAAGATGGCCCAAAATTGTTTTGAAATGAGACGTTTCCTCGAAAAAATAGGAAAGTTTTCGTAACTGATATCACAGGTCCAACTAGATCTTTAAACACACTCGAAGTCGGCGACGATCCTTCCACAACAGCTTCTTGAATGTTCAACAGTTCAATAACACCATGGTAACTGTTATTGGAATTGCTATGTTGATTCAAACCAAACAGTTTCAAGTCTTTCAAGTGAAACAGTAACTGTCGTATTGCACCCACTGATTCCGCACGCAGAAATAGAATGTCCGATTTGGATGTAAGGTTATCAAGTGTAACTCTACAAAAACCATTACTTAGTGGTAACTGTGAAATTGATATAAACAAAGCACTACTGCAGTCGGTACAGTCGTGAGTAAACGTAGAGTCTTGAATGATAGTGCAATTGTAAAATTCTGTGCGGCCTTCAAGAAACATCATAAAAATTGTGATAGCACTACCAAAAAAGTTTTGGTTGGATAAAATGTCACTGTACAGTGCTACATTATTGAGAAACAGAGAATTGCTAATGTTTAGAGTTGATAGACTGGGTAAGCCAAGATAAAAAGCTGCAGTACTCCCATAGCATATACCCTTATTGTTGACAAACTTTGATCTCTCAATTGTTACTGAAACACTAAACAATGTTTGTTCAAACATAATTGTCATAGCTCCCACACCTGGAAAAGAGTTTAGTAGAGCTTGAGAATCATAGAAGAACACATCTGTGCACTTTTCATCGTACATTTCAGAATGTTCGTAATGGTTGTCGATAAAATCTGAGTCTTGCACAACAATCTCGCTGGAATTTAGTGCCAATTCAGAATCAAAAAAATCAAAAAGCATTCCACTACCAATACAAACATTGTGGCCCAACATGTTATCATAGCAGAGAGATGAAGAAATGTTAACATTTCTGTTGGACCGAATTACAAGTCTATCAAAGTAAGTGTCACCAAAAAGATTACAACCAACAAATGCAAATCCCCAGTAGTTCGTAATAATTATATTCCGGAGAGTTACATCTACGCAGTGATTGCAAAAAAGAGAAGCAGACAATGTTGCATCAAAAGAGAAACCGGTATCAAACACAGTTATTCCTCCACAATCGTTGAATATGATATTCTCTATTGTCAAATTTGAGACATTTATAAAAGCAAATCCTCGTGAAGAATAGCTACTATTTTGGGCAAGGCACTTAACAAGGGTAGGTGAACTAGGATTGTTCCCATATATGTGTATATTTTGGGAGTTTTCAACAACACAAAATTCCCCAGGATGAACCAGGTAAGTAATGTTGGAATGAAGCAAGAGATTTGCTGTGCCAATGGTTCGAGTGGACCTACATAGGGCTTCCTCTATCGTGTGGTAATCATCAGTTTCCAACTGTGGCATAACAAATTGAACCCAAAGAATACTGCATAAAACCATCAACAGCCATCCCAGAAACATTTTATCCTATAGATACATATAGAGCCCAGTTAGTAGTTAACATGCAAGGCAAATCTAGACTCCACACTATAATATATAGATCTAGTAGCTAGACCTAACTTACTATTGATCTCATTCTGGGATCACTTACGTGATAGCAATTAGGGTCCAGTGCACCTTGTAGTTTAGCCTCGATTCCAGGATTGAGGCCTTGTGAAGGAGGCTACTCGTAGTTCTACTATGAAAGCAAACTTTTAATCACATGACTCACCAGGCAGATGTGATAAAAGACAATATGAGTCAGCCTGCCCTATTGTTCCCTTGTATGTTAGCAGCCCACCATACAAGTAAAGGAGTTTACATAAAACCAAACTGGGCGACAATACACCATGCACGGCAACACGTTAAATTAGAAACATTTATCAAACATGTGCACGCATATGGGGGGGGCTATAGTACCCTTCTTGAGCAACAAACAATGAATACAGATTCTATCTACAAAATCTCATGCAGTTGTTTCAAGAGCAAAATATGGTTAATCATGCATGTACATGTAGACTATAATTTTTATACACAGATTAGATTTATTGAATGTGAAAATGTTCTTGTCAGTGATATTACAATGACCCCCCCCCCTCCTCCAACAAACAGTCCCACAGTGAGAAACATAATAATAATCAGTAACTATAATATACCTAACAATTGCAAGCTGACTATAAAATGTAACGAGCATCCAATAATCTACAAGTAAGACTCAGAGAAGTGTAGAGTAAAAATGACTAGGTGTAAGTGCAAGCACAGAGTGAGATATTTCTACTCAAAAGGAGCACTCCTTGTTCTTGTGTGGGTGCTACTGCTAAGTGTAGTGACCTGCTCCCTTATAAACATAATTGGAGCATCTTTATACTCAATGTCAATACAAGTCAACTCATGGCTCACGTTAATTCCATTTTTTGTAACTTCCATTTTAGCATTTGTCTCAGGATTACTAGCAGATGTCAAATTTGGAAAATACCCTGTCATTAGAGTGGGATTTGTTTTACTGTTCATTTCAACAGTATTTACATGTTTATGCCTTTTGATACTTGAAACAGTGCCTAAAGCCGAAGACTATATTGTTTTGAGTTCATTTGTCGCTATTACAATTTTGGCCATAATTGGAATTACACTGTGCATAGTTAATATCCTTCAATTGGGATTGGACCAGATGCCTGATGCGTCGTCTTCTAGTATTACAAGTTTCATTGCATGGTTTGTGTTTTGCGGGTTCTTTGGTTACTGGTTTAGTGATCTGTTAAGAAAAAGGGTTGACAAAGATTGTTTAGAGATGTTTTCGGTATCTGATGTCAACCTAACATGGAGCTTGCTCACTGTTTTGTGCATGAGTGTAATTCTTATCCTAGACTTCATTCAATCATCAAAGTGGTTAATAATTGAGCCAGCAAACGCAATAGAGTCACTAAAAGCAATGCACCGAATTGTCAAGTTTGCAGTGAAGCACAAAACACCTCTCAACCGCAGTGCACTAACTTACTGGGAAGAAGAAATTCCCTCCCGATTAGATCTTGGAAAGATTAAGTACGGTGGACCATTCACCACAGAAGAAGTTGAAGATGTCAAAACTACGGCACGCTTAACTCTGGTGAGCTTTACAATATGGTTTGTACTCTTTGCAACACAACTTGATTCCCATATCAATTCAATTCCTTCAACACTTGTTAATGCTTGCAGTGACGAGATAGTGATAAGGTTTACATACGGCAATTCCTGGTGCCTGTTAATAGGGACTTTTGCTTACGAGTTTCTTGTCTATCCTTTAGTCAGAAACAAGATTCCAACTATTCTTAAGAGAATCGGCATCTCATCTGTTGCGAGTACAATAGTAAGCTTAACATGCCTGAGTTTTGTCATAGCCCAAAATTACATCAGTCAATGGAGCAAGCTAATAGCACTCAAATGGACTTCTGCTGTACTAAATTCAGTGATAGACGGCTTAATCAAACAATCCCTACTTACATCAGCCTTGGAGTTTGTGTATGCACAATCTCCATACAAAATTAGAGGTCTATGTGTTGGCTTCTTCACGGTTCTTATTCTATCAGCAGTCCTAGCAAGTAAAGCTGTTAACGCATTCTATCAAAGTGTGTTTGTTGCCTTGTCTGTGAAAACTGGGCTATGCACAGTTGCATTTGTTCTTCACTGTATCACTGCCAACTGGTATAAAGGGAGAGTTAGAGATGAAGAATATGCGACACAAAGAGTGGTGGAAGAGGTATATGATCGTTATCTCTCACAATCAGTACGTGGTAAAGTGAAAACACAACTCCAGTGGTAAAGTAAAAACACAACTCTAACTTCACATGATAATACCCTCAGCAACTGAATGTAGTCCCAATATGCACCTCTGATAATAATCATTGCGGGGATGACACGTACAGTGAGTGGGCAGATATCGTGTTTCAATTTCCAGATTTTGTAGTAACAATAAATCTTGAATTAAAAGATGGTGCACACAAATGTTTATTTGGGGGTCCCTGTTCCAAGGCTACATATCAATATGGATTCAATTAATGCATGATTGTTACAACAGTGTACTTTCGTTGTAAGGGTATAAAGATTCAAATACGTCACTGTGGCTTTAGTGTATAGTTATAGGAAAGTTTGGTATGGATTCGTGGATTTGCAAATATATATAATGCTTCGTTCTCGAGTTATGC
Source organism: Halichondria panicea (assembly GCF_963675165.1). NCBI lineage: Eukaryota > Metazoa > Porifera > Demospongiae > Suberitida > Halichondriidae > Halichondria > Halichondria panicea. The sequence continues at coordinate 3,618,117 of NC_087391.1, forward strand.
CTAGTTGTGCTTACTTGGAATGCCATTGCAGCCTTTTCAGAAGAGTGCGTAGCAAAACTTGTTCATCGAGTGTTGCTACTCTACTTAGTAGTTAGCTCTGCACTAGAACGCTAGCTATTGGTAGCTGCAAGAGTGAGAAGAGAGTTGCCTGTTGATGCAGCCATTAATTTTAGACTTGAACTTTTGGCATCGATCGTTTTTAACAACAATCATGGATCGATCATTACCCACTCAGTTTGCATGCAGCAAAATAATATTCTTCATGATAATTATAATGTGTGTGTAAAAGCTATTAGTAGCTTTATTGTGTAGCTGTGGCACCTCCACCGAGGCATCAGCCCCAAAGTAATATCACACTTAGCTAGCGATAAGTGTTTTAATGTGTGCACGAGGATGATGCAATAATGTTCTTAGTTACAGTTACGCTGGAGCATTATTGCATCATCCCAAGTGCACCAGCATTGGCTAGCTAAGTGTGTTATATATAAAAGTTTGCACCAGCAAAAGTTTGATTGCTGATCATGAAGCTGAAAACCTGTTCAAGCTAGTTTTCAGATTACCGTATAGCGGGTAATTTTCGTGGGGTAAAAATTCGTTTATCTGGAAAACGGTTGGTTTTCGTGAGTCAAAATTTCGTTTAGTCTCGTTGCCTGCACTGCATTCATACATTCCGGTAAGCCACGCCTACGTTAAAATTTTGTGGAGGTCAGCTTGCCCACGAAAATTACCCACTATACGGTATAAAAAAGCTACCTAGCTTCAAGCTGCACTTTTGAGAGGCGGGATGACTTGAATGATGATCATCAAGTCATTAAAGTACTGTCACATGAGTGGATTTGATGGATGTCATTGGCTGTAGGCCATAATGATCAGAAATAATCCACAGCTAGGCGTATAGTTGCATGATGGGTATATAAGCTGAACACTGTATTACTGCTCATGTTACTGTACATGAATCATGTATGAAAGTTTCGAATGAGCCAAATCAGCAGAGAATTTAACACTTCTTTTTTTGCTTGCTGGCAAGAATCGTGATGTTATACAAGTACCGGTATAGGTGTTTGTTTGTCTTTGCGAAGAGTTACAGTAGACCTTCGTTAATCTGGCCACCTTTGGAACAAGTGCATTTTGCCCCACGAAAATTACACACTATACGGTAATGACCAATATTGGTGCATTATTAGTACCAATCTTCATCTAAAATACTTCTAGCTCTGTGTAATAATATACAATATTTCTTACCATACTAGAGGGCTACACGAAACGTTTTTCTTTTCAGGCTAAGAATTAGACGCTTGCAAAATAAGAATAAAATAACGTACTGAGTCAAGGAAAACAGCCCAGATCTAGAGGGGTTCTATAATTATACCTGTGATCACCTCTGGGTGGGAGGGCATTCTGACAGCCGTAAGTTTCGTTCTCCAGTAATGCAGCAAGACAAATCCTAACATTAGCTGAAACCCGACCTCTCGTCCTAACGGAAGGTCGGGCCACGCCCAACTAGCAATGCCATTACAGTTATTGATGCAATTGCAATGCTAGATTTGCAGTCACTGCGAGCCACATGTACCCCTCTTTACATGCAAGCATTATTATACGTAGATGTTTCCTGATTCCATTACCCACACAGTGCATCCAGTCAAGAGAGTAGAATATACCACAAATGTGTGAGTGGTTGTGCTTAAATGTATCTCAAGATTGGAACATTTCTAAGAAATTGTGCTGATACCATTGTGTAGGTGAATGAATAAGCTACAACATTAATCAAAAACTTTTCCCAAAAGCTGTTATTGTGGGAAATCCATTTACTAGTAGGTGAAAACGAGAGTAGCCTCGAATCCATGCCGATTAAAATACGGCCTGGTATCTATTGCATGTGTAATTAATCATAGGCGTGACCTGTCCACGCCCGTGTACTATCTACTGCGCACGAAGCTTTATAGCTAGCTAGCTAGCAAGCTGTGGCCCTCTACGGTGTTGTCGAGAAGGCTTGCATACTAGTCTGAAGCCAGAAGAGGCTCTCATCTATCTATGATGGTTGGATGGTCGTGATGTTTTGAACTTGGTTTCTGTACAGACTATGGCAAGCCTTTGACTTATGTGCTTCCAACTGCAACCATAGGTCCATCGTAGAGGTAGATGAGAGCCTCTTCTGGCTTCAGAATAGTGTGCAAGCCTTCTCGACAACGCAATAGAGAGTATAAGCCACAGTTTCACAGGAGACAAGTATTTGTGAAAGAAACTAGTAAACAAACTAGTTTACGGTATAATTTTACAAAGGTTTACTAAAGTATAACGAATTCCCCAGATTCTGGGGAACTTAGTTTGCGCATGTGTACTATCACCCATGCAATAGATACCAGGCCGTATTTTAATCGGCCTGATCTCGAGGCTAAAACAAGGGTGATCGTGAAAAAAATGTGTAACATCAATTATCTCTGGAACTATATGGACAAATTTTTCTTATCAAAGTTATTCAAGCTTTCTCCCTAACCGATTACCCACTATAATTTATATAACAATATTAATCACCACAAACCCCACCACCTTATGCAAACATTTTTGGAAGCTCATTCATTCACCTACACAATGGTATCAGCAGATGTTCTTAGCCAATCACAAACATTTGTGGTATTCTACTCTTAGACTGGATGCACTGTACATCTTTACAAAAAACCACACCTCCAACTCCAATAGTAATTTTAGTTCTTTAGTAATTATGGCATGGATTAACAATTAGTTAAGAACAAAATAATCATTCCCAAGGAAGCAAATAGAATTATCAAAAAAATGTACTTCATGAATCATTAATAGTCCCACTTAGACAGATGTACTGGATTCGTCCAGGTTTTGATCAGTGTTAATTTCTTTCACAGGTTGTTTCTGTTTTGTAGTTGATTCTCTTCTTACCTTGCTCTTTTTGGCAGATATTTTTCCTACGTCTTCCTCAGTACATGCTTGTTCAACGATAACTAGTAGTGTCTTTGGTATAACAGCTCGCTACAATGGAGTAGAAAGTAATTTGTTAACACATATATAGCACAAGTACAGCTAGCCTCTTACACAGGCTTTGACAAAAGTGCACTCTGGGCGACCTAACAATAATTAGGAGCAAAATTGGGGGTGTAGATGAGGCTAAAATACAGCATACTGAAGAGATTCTAGGTTAAGGCCACTACACTGAACACTTACCTGGTGTGGCGTTAGATTTTGCACATATGATACCATTGGATCTCTTAAACCAGGACTCATCTGTGGAACAGAACAAAATAAATAGAGTTGCTATCCGTAGAGATTAAACAAGAAGTAATAATTATTATGCATCATCAACTACAGTTGTTGCATAATTATAGTTGTCATAAAATTATATATGCATGTACATACCGTATATAGTGGGATATTTTCGTATGGTGGAAATTTTCGTATTTCGTATATTGTAGAGCATTATTATCATACGAAAATTAAAACTTTATTTAATTGGGCAGTTTACACGAAATTTACACCAACAAAAAATTACCCGCTATACGGTAATTAACTCGAGGCGCACCGCGGCGCCATGGATTATGGTTTGTCTGTTTGTGATTTCTGAGCCTCACTAGGATGCCGTAGCGCTGCGTTTACAGCATGGATAGCCTCCACACAACGTTATAATAGTGACAGATTTTTATGTTAAGGATATGAATTTTTTTGTGAAACTAAATGCCTTGATTGAAGTTTGAAGAACATAATAACTTGGTTTATTATTCTGTATGAGTATCATCTCCAAAATATCTTCCAGTGAAAGCTCGCTCAAGTTAACAAACTAGTAGTAACATTTCTAGCTCTGTGTTCTTGCTCTTATACGATGCTTCTTACTATTCTGGAGGGCAGCTCAGTAGCCATATCTCTTCGAGCCGCCCTGCATAATCATAGTGAAGCTACAGTAAAAACTTGTACTGGAAAGCTTAGGTACCTATCCAGTAAAAGTGTCTACTTGCGCCATGAAATGACTGCTGCGTTTCCTGCTCATGATCACTTAGATCTATCTCATGAATAATTAATGAGCAAACGGCTTACCGTAACCGTAAGGTTTGTTGTCGTATAAAAGCAAGTTAGAAGCTTAAATTGCACGATGGCTGCATGGCCTAGCTACACGTGGCCTTTATTCGAGGTACTTATTATTGCGGTACAGGCTCGGTTCAGCTCTAGTAATTAGCCGCTGATTGATCCGCCAATGTACAATGTTATTGCTGTTGTTCACTTAAAGCTGATTGAACACACAGCAATAACATTGCATGTGGGAGGATAATTAGCGTTCAATCCAGAGGCTAATTGCAAGAGCTAAACCGCGCTGGTAGAGTACGGTAATTATACCCAACCACTGTTAACCTGTGCTGCTCACCTCAAGCACATTCTCCAGCTGGTGTTGTGGGAGCTGAAGCATTACTTGAAATGAGAGAGGTTTGGTGACCTGTGCAAAATAGTAGCCACCTGTACTACATTTGTAATTTCATAGGCTCCTATAATTATACATGTAAACTATGCACTTTTAGCACCATAAACACACTGTGGGGTGAACAACAACAAATGTACCAGTACATGTATGTTCTTGTATCAAGAGCATTCTTAATGCAAGCGCGTTGATAGCAAACCTCACACCATAACGTTTGGATTCTCACGAGCTAGGCAAAACAATTATAATATTAATTTATTTACCTCACAACATTTGACAAATCCTTGCCACACCTTAGGCTGCTTCCATACCTGAAGGTAAGAAACATTGCTACATAACACCTACATTACAGTGTACCTAATCCAAATTCTTCATGGTTTGATTACGTGTACAATACTAGTCACCTGTTTGCTGATGAGCTTCGCTAAAATAGTTATGACAAAGTTGATCAATTTGGGACATATCCCTAAACTCTGCAGCACCTGCAATCACCAAAATCATGTTTCAGAACAAATAAAAAAATTGGTTAAATCCGACCAAATCAACAATGTCTCAATGGAGCGTGGATAGGGTGAGGAAAACCTTTTTTCTTATTTCTACAAGTATACTTTTTGTAGGGTATGGAGTTGTACATTCACACAAACAACGTACAACGTACTGTTCTCATGAAGAGAGTGGGTATGGGAGTTTGTTCCAACAACTGCTGAAGGACAACTGCTAACACCTCCTGTGTGTACACTGACTTTTCTTGAAAGCAGAAATTTGTAGCTGCATGATTATAATGTACAGCAATCAACATTCACAAGGACATGAAACTGTACGAATTAAACGCAGTAAAAGTTGTACCTTTTACAGTAGCCTTCATTAAAGTGTCGTCACTCGAGCAATCAATGTTGTGTAGAGCAATAAGTAACTCAGAGGGTGAGATAGGACTAATGCTGTGACCCTGGTCTCCTGTGAATTTTTCGCAACGAGTTACTAAACATTTAATGTTCAAATAGTGTAGAAATTTACCTTTGAAAGAAACCAAGAGACGCTCAAAGATGTTTTTCACTAAACCCGGACTCAACTTGATAAATTTTGGAAGGGCAGCTATCACCTCTTGCTGTTAATCAAAACAAAAACATAAGCTTCATAGTACAGATCTAATAAATATTCACCTTCTTTAGACCATGCAGTACAGGTATGAGGAAACGAACATCTGAAGAATTTCTTTGGTACAGCTCCCTCACTCTCTGCACCAGTTCAGCGGATGGAGGAGCTGGAATACAGAATGAATAAATGTAAATTTGCAATAACAATGAACAATCCATTTCAGAGCAACATGTTATGGAAGAGGAGCTTAATGAAACAGAATTCTAAAATAATGGCTAGAGATGATCTTCAATTTTCAAGGAAATTTAGTGTTGTTATGACATTGTGCATTTCCTGCCGTCTGCAAAGAGGTCAGAGATCACATCTGGTAGTGTACATGCATGCAGCTTTGCAGCTCTTTTCTCACTCTTGTAGCTAACAAAAAGCTAGCACTTTAATGCAAGTCTATTTCATAAGAACGTTTGTGCGAACAGATGATACTACGAAAGATTTTGAAGAGACTGGAACAGCCTTCCCTGTAGCCATAACTTGAGAAAGAAGCTTTAGTTGCAAATCCACGAATCAAAATCCAAGAGAGCGTGGCTAGAAGCCTATATAGAAGCTGTTAGTTTTCGTCGCATTACAAACCGTTGAGCAGTTACAGCTGGAATAGACACACGGTCAGCTTTACCGTATCCCTCGTGCGGCTACGCCTCGAGGCATAATAATCTATTTGTTTACACTGTCCTGAACGCTATCTTTCTATTCTGCAAAACATAATGACTGTTTAGTTACACGTTTGCTTTGACTTGTTGTCGGTGCTTGGATATACACATGTTATAACGTTAGGTTGAGTGCTTACAACAGTCTGTGAGTATGTGAAGCATCCTCATAATAAGGGTCTCTCCACCAGGGGGGCATTTCTCCACCAGCTGCAAAAGCTCAGGTGAGTCCATACCAATCAGAGACAACTGCAAGAAGAGACACACTGGTATACACACCTTATCATAAATACGTACGGTAATCCACGAATTAAAATCCTAGAAAACGTGACTAGAAGCCTATAGAAAAGCTGTTACTTGCTACAATACGTGCTGTAGAGCCAAATTTTCGGGGATCAAATATTTCGCTGATTGCTCAAAAAAGATTATATTTTTGAGGATAAAGGTTCTAATTACATAATTGCAAACTTTTGTGGTCCAAGGTCATCTGCAAAAATTGCGGAAATTATGCACCTCAAAATTTGGCGCTATAGATTGCATGTCTGACATACGTATTGTGTTACTGAGCAATATTGTGCACCTCCTATAATACAGACAAACACTGCAATACTTACCGGCTGGTCAAGGTGGCTATGGATAATCTTTTTCACTGTGGCTGTAGTACTGGTGTACACAATTGCCAAACTAGTAGGGAAATGCGAATTGACACAGCCCAACTATTATCATACACTCACTCTTTGAGTAGCTTGTGATTGAGAGGCAACAAAGACAGAAACAGATTCATGCATATCCTCACAGTGTCCTCACTCCAGTCAGTTGCAGCGTAGCCTATAGGCACAGTTCAACTAAGTGATACGTGGTTACAGTTACTGCAAGACTATTTCATACAGTGCTAGACCCTGCAAATGATATTGGTTCTGGCTTTTATCATTTCTGAGGCTGAGGCTGCCCTCTACTATACTCCTCAAATTACACGTACTAAAGAAAAAATATTAGAGAGAAGCCACAAAATATTGGGAAGACAATGCACTCATTACCAATGTCATCCAAGTTGTTCTCCTCTAAAAAAGTGGGGTGGTCACTGAGTAGAAACTGAAGCTGGTGAAGGGCATACCTCTATAAGGATTAAATATGTACGTCACAGTCAGAACAGTACAAGCTAACACATACACTTTTTAGGGATTGGACAATCAAAATAATTTGCGTAAGCAGTTGGTCTCACCTCAATCTTCATGGAAAGCTCTGGCTTGGAGTACAACTTCTTCACAAAGTGTAGAGTTTGAGCCCTTACCTAAATTGGATAAGTAAAATTTGAACACAAAGGTTTACCGGCAATGTACAATGTACTTTTCTATTATGCTTCTACGGTTATAGAGAAAGTTGAAAGGTAAATTTTTACGACCGTTATATAAATACGAAACTCACAAACTCACAAGTTCAATATCACTGTTTGTGACCTCCAACAGAGCCTCTAAGAAGTCATTAGCGCCCCCTGGCCCCTGAGGGCGTTTCATTACCAACTCCTTCAGTGTGGACACACCTAGGAATGCTCGTTCCTACAAGCAGTACAGCCAACGAAAATTGAATTGTGGTCCTCTCACGGTACAAAGTGAAATAAACACATACTGAAATTGACACACTAAAACGTGTATACAGTGTACATGGTTTTTAGAAGAGCCAAGCTTAGTAACAAACCTCATCCCTGCAGTACGACTTGATGATATCAAGAGCATTTTTTGTAATTTTAGGTGCCTCCAACACCAATCTTGTGAACAGCCTTTGGAAAAACGTTTTAAAAAATTGAATAAGTTTTCCACGTTTTGCAGTACGGCTACAATTCTTACACACCTGTCTTTTGGACCTAGCTTTTCCTTAGCTCCCAGCAGCAGTCCAGTGAAACACACATCATACTGGAAGTTGTTCTGAGCACTACTTACGTATCCCTCAGATATGCTGTACTCTGTGAAAAGCCAGGCTATAGCCAGGTCCATGTTGGTGCGTAGATCATCCAGAATAAACTCCAACAGGGCTGAGGGTGTCAGATTCAAGTGATACATTGTTCTTGATCAAAATAATATCTATGAAATTTGACTTATTACACAATATTAATATTGTATGTATCCCTAATCCTGGAACAGTTAGTTTGCAATTGCATATCATTATACATAAAAAACCGCATACTTGTGTTGAACTCTTGACCAAACTGACTGACTAAGCTGATGATTAACTTTATTCGAGCCTGCAGTGTACAAAGGATATCAGCTTATGTTTGCTGATCGAGGAGGTAATCATAACACTACAAACCTGACTTGCAGCACCATGGGTAGGAACATCTGTATGAAGAGAATAACACTTACTATATAAAGAGGAAATTCTAACACTTCAACCACTCAATATGGCTGCCACGTGCAGAGATTATAGTATTAGATAGGGTCAAATGCACTGAGGCTACTATTTGAGAGCGGCTTCTGGTATGTATGAAAAGTAGCACTTACTTTCAGCCTCTAGGATCCTTTTGAACGTTGCAATAGACATTTCTTTGTTTAGACTGAGTGAGAGAGGCTTTACTACAGTTGACAGGTCAAACATTCGAATCCGTTTCAGTTTCTGTTTAGTAAGCAAAAACATAATGTTGGTGCTTGAGGAACTTTACACGTGATGAAGGCATGCAGGAATAATAAATTATAAGCACATAGTATTCAACTTAGGTTCTTTTCTTAGTATTTGCATGCACAGTTGACTGACCTGAGGGGCTACTGTTGTTGACTGTGTGAGGAAATAAAAAGAGATCATAGTGAAATAATTATCATGAAGATCATAGTGTATTTATAAAATACAGTACACCAGGAGTTCACTCATGAGTGCACTGAATACTCACTCACCTTTCTCTTCTCTTTTTTCACAGGCTGCTTTGCAACAACTGTAATGTAAAAAATTTGTCTGGATGTTTAACAACAATTTCCCAAATGTACATGCATCAAACGACTTGAGAAGAAGTACATGCATGACATGACTTACAGTGTACACTACCATTCATTGTACACACAGTTTCCAAGTGGGCATAAGTTTACCTTCCGCTTTTGGCTTAGAAGGAATTGTCACCAACTGTACACAGAAACAAAAACAAATAACGTTAGAGAAGCAAGCATACATGTATGCATACTCTACCCAACATGATCACTATAAGAGATTGGCATAATTATTATACTCACATTTGATAATGGATCGAGTCCTAATGGTCTGTTTGCATCCATACCAAAGAATGCAGTGTATGCCAGTGGAAACATGGGGTCCGTCACATTCGGCATGCCCAGTAGGTTGCCAAGGTACTTCAGCTCTGCCATGCTGGTCTCGAAATCAGGCTGCAGGTAAGAAATTTTGAGCAATAAATCCGGTGTTTCGAATAGGCTTTATGCCACCAGATTTCTGGCTACATTGTAGTGGTATCTCTCCAGATTTCATACAGGTTTACTATGCAGGGGAAATGGACTGGGGGTTAATGAAGAAACAAAGTGTGTACAGCTAAACCTGGGGCATCTAATTGAGGGTATACTATGGTACCATAAGGTGACAATTTACAGGTCAAATTTTCTGCGATTTCACTGTTTACCTAACCGCCACAAACTCGGACTCCCTGTATGTACATACAGAGATCGTTTAGTCTTGTCACAGTGTACACTCATTGCACTCACTTTTTTGTCTTCGTCCACAGACTTGTCTCCTTCAACACTTTCCCGTGTTTTCCTACGTTTTCTCTGTCCCTCCCCCTCCTCTCCACGGTGCTTACGAGGGTCTCGTGGTCCAGAACTACGGAGCGGAGAAGGACTCCGAGAATGCTGTATACAGAACAAACATAGTTGGTACCTCTACAGCACATGCACATCTACAACTCATAAATGTTTACTGTACAATGAACATCATCCACTTGAATACAAAGTTACAGCAATTCACACTTGAATGGTGTACAAAATTACATGCACTGATCAAGTGAGCAATGTAGTACATACTATACACTTACCTGTCTCTGTTGTGGTTTAATGCCTTTGGCCTCAGCACCTATTCCTAAACCAGCAGAGGTCATTTGAGATGCCAGCAATCTGGCTAGGTGGGTCACCTGCACCATACAGATGGGTTAGAGGCACACTTTCGTGCACTAAGATCAATAGACTCGGTGTAGAGAAGCAAATGTTTCAAGCTGGTAATATCATTCACTACGAGGTGTATGGCTATATACATGTAATTATAATGAGTGATTACATATTTCAATGTACATGTATACGTAGAGTTTTGTAAAGGCCACCAAACAAAATACAAACATAAATACACGTGTCACACACAATACACACTCTGTGAACGTTCTATTACATGTATGGGACACACCTGAGCATTAGTTCCTGCTGCAGCAATGGGTGTGAAAGAGCTAAGAAATGACTTGGGCAGTCTAAAGGGGAGAGACTTCATGTTGGTCATCACTAGCTCGGTAACTGCCTCAGGGGAGAGCAATGGCCTCAGGTCTGCATGGGTACAATAAATATGTAGTACACGTGTTAACAGTTGTTTGAGGTTTCAAAACGAAAACGATACATGTATGAATGAAATTCGCCAACAAGTTATGTCGGTTACTCAAGGAGTCGTCCAGGTAAAAATTTACACCTAGCTACTGTACTAACGATAAACCAATTGGCAATTACACACAGAAGTTGTAGAGCATCAACGAAAATTAAAACTACGAAATTATTTACGGCAATAGGTTTAACGTCACTATCCTGAGCTGTACAAATATTAAAAATACGAATAAGTCAGTTCAAAAATTTGCACCAACAAAAATTACCCGCTATATATATTCAATGCATATACACATTGTACATGTATACTAAATTATATATGAACACACCTGCTGCTGTCATGTCAATGGCCTCCATGAGAGCAGTCCCCTTGTCAGGTGCCGCCGGGCTGATACTAAGAGGTTCCACACCACCACGTTCCTGACCCTGGAATAGTAGGGACACATGGATTTGGTAGTGTCAAATCTTACACTGTGTTGCAAGTTACAAAACAAAGCCATGGCAGGATAGTTATAATTATGTGCAATGTATGTTGCTAAAAGTATAGTCACTGACACAACAGGTGTGTGTGACTAACCCACCCTTGTGGACAGTCTCTGTCTCTTGGCACTAGGAACATCATCTACCGTTTTTACTGACGACGCTCTATATAGGCAGAGTATTTATATTTTATTACAATGTGAAGTAATGGTTACATGAAGCTAGTACAGTGAATAAAAGTGTAATTACCACTGTAATGTATTCACCTGGCTCGTTTCAGTCTTTCAGATGACATTTTGGGAGCGATTTTTGTTATCTACAAATTAGACACAAGATGTCACAGTGTGTACGTATATATATACCGTATAGCGCAACATTTTCGTGGGGCTTAATTTTCACTGTTTTCGTGGGTTAGTAATCCTCCACAAAAATGAATACGGACACAACGTCATTTGACCAAATAGCGCAACGAAATATATTAGAGACCATTCCATGAAATTTAAGTGCCTTAAAAATGTAGCGCTATACAGTAGTACGGTACTTAAATAAGATATTAGGCAGGATTCAGTACACTTAAGTGAAGGACACACGTATAAGTCATGTACATGTACATGTATTAACCTTACTTAATACTGACTATTATAATAACAATATTACAAACCTCAGCTTGAGTACAGCCTAGATCGGTTAGAAGGGTTGTTAGTTGACCCCTACACTCAACTGGAGGAACATACATGTATGTAAGCTCACGTATATCATTCAGCATTAGATAAAGCCCACACAAGCAACTCACATGAAGACTGTAACTTTAACAAGCTTAACAACTGGGTCTGTAAGAGAAGAAGGTCATACATACACATACATGGCATTTAGAATCTAAATTGTCAAATTACGAGAAATCAAAGGTACGTAGGAAACACGGGCATGTAAATGGAGATCATGGCCTATAATTACTGTTACTGTTGGTCGAAACTATACTTTTATTTACTTTTATTCTTCACAATTAAAATTAAACGGTACGTAGCTAGCAATACGTGTACGTACGTACATGTACTCCAAACATGTTGGTCTCACCTTCAACTGTTTTCTCACACTGGTGATTTGAGAGGTAGCAAAATGAGGAGGAAGGTTGGCTACAAGCAATGCAGACAAAAAATAAACCAATTTTTCGTTCGCACGTTAAAAGGAATTTAATTGACAATGATGTACATTTACGTATGTACGTACTTACCATGCAAATGTTCGAAGGACTGCAGCACAGTATTTATGTACTTGGACCGTTGTTTGGCAATATTTGCGAGACACCCAACAGCAGTCATCAGGTTCACACTGCACATGCAATCACATGAAGAACCAGTGGTTGCATAGTAGTCACTATCTGACTATACACACACTGCAATGATAGTGCCCTAAATTTTCCAGTAACGAGCACACAAAGGACTGCACTTAGGGTTAGGGTAAACTGTTTGCTCATTAATTATTCATGGCTAGATCTAGTTATCGTGAGCAGCTAGAATGAGCTGGAAGTCCAGCTGAAATTCAGCAGTCATTAATTTTCATGGCTCGAATAGACACTTTTAGTATTATAGCTGAACTATTGGCAGGGCCACACGAAGAGTATTAAGGCTACTGAAAGCTCACAGGAGGCTGTTTGTCTTGGGTCTGACCACCATTTTAAGTATATCTCGTGAGGCCTACAAAGAAAAAACGCTTCGTGCTGCCCTCCAGTATGGTAAGAAGCATCGTATAAGACCAAGAACATATAGCTAGAAATTTGACTTCTTCCACTGGAAGATATTGAAGATGATACTCATCATACAGAATGCTTCGAACATTTACAAAAATCATTACGAATAGTCATGAGCAAACAGTTTACTGTAATCATGCATGTACATGTATGTGTACACATTTCCACATTTTAGACACAGAACATTTCCTCAGAGCCATTACTTGCCTTGATATGGAAGGCGAGGAGACTAGTGAGAGAAGAGTGCCAACAGTGGTACCAGCCTCCTCACGCAGCTCAGCCAGATTCAACAGGGGGTGGTCCATGGACACCTGGAGACAATTAGTGAAATTCAAAATAATGTGCGATTTTCAATTGCAGTTTTGGTATCTGAATCATCAATAGCACACACTTACAATGTCAAGAGACACATCCAGCTCTTGTGATCTAGTAGGCTGTTCAGAATGCTATAACAAAAATGTTATGAGTATTAATGGACACACCCCATTATTATTATAACGCTAACTATCATACCGGATCTTTCTTTGTCTGGCAGAGGATAAGCACCTCCATGAACTTGATAGCCATAGTCCGAACACTGCACAACAGAGAGAAAATAGAATTCAGTGCACCAACACAGAGTGTAGAATATTCCTACCCATCATTTTCAGACTCTGATAAATCGCATACTCTTAACTTGAGCTCTTGGAGAGACTGTGGGAAAAATGAAGCTTTAGACATTTACACTATTCAACATAAAATATGAACATTGTCACCACTTAGAGGCACACTTTCGTGCACTAAATCAATAGACTCGGTGTAGTACTGCTCCATATCTACACAATTGTACCTCCCACATGTCTTGAACCTCATCTTCAATAGCACGTAGTTTAGAGACATGCTGAATGCAGAATGAAAGGAGACAGCACAATTAACAGTATATACTGTACATGTACATGTGTATTACACAGCTTACAATTAGGGCTATCTTGTAGAGCTGCACAATGCACACAAGGAGTCTTTTGATGACATTCACCGAGTTATCGTCCATCATGTATGAGAGCATAGGAATTACTCTCACCAGCATTCCAGAGTCAGCTTTGCTGCACAGGGGAAGGACAGAAAAGCCAGCAAATACATTGAATGAGTCGCTAGCTGTGCCATTTTTCATTACAAAATTAATTACCGTATTTACTTGATTAAACGCCCTTCATATCAAAGTCTGTAGTCTGTTAAAACGAGATGGGCGCTTATTCGAAACGGGCGTTTATTGTTATGTCTACTCCAGAGTCTACTCCAAACTCTTGCGCAGCAGCAGCTATTATGCTCTTTTGGCTACTGCCACAGCTCTCAGCTTAAATCTTAAGTCGTAGGAGTGGTGTTTCTCCCTGTGTCGGTATCTCTCTCTCTCTGTTATCATAAATACTATCTATCATTCTATGCTGCCATGCTTGCAACTGGTTCCACATGCTAATTCAGCTCCGTCCACAGTGCCACGCCCCATATATGCATCTATGGGCGTTTATTGACAAAGACAGAGCTTTACCATGGGCATTTAAACGAGATGGGCGTTTAATCAAGGAGGGCATTTAATCAAGTAAATACGGTATACACATGCAATATACACGTACTGTACATCAACAAAATTAATGCACTTAATAATGATCGATAATTAAATGATAGGCCTTTGTCCATGATTATGTATAAGTAGGTCATACTATTAATTGATGTCCGGTTACCATGCATCCTCCATGAAAGCCACCACAAATTTCCTCACATCCGCCGACTGATCTCCCTGGAAAGCTATTACCTCCTGAAAAGAGAACACAAAACACGACTAATTCAGTGGTACCAATAAGAGAGTGTACGTTAGAAGTCTCAAGATACTTTACATGTCAAGTTAGCACCCACACACCTGATACAGGAACCTTACTTACAGAAGGCATTACTCACCTCCAGAAAACTGTCGAGTAAGCTGGGGTCTTTTTTTAGTATCAGTTCTTTCACCTGCAGCAAATATCCACATGTAATAGTATGACATAACCGTTTAATGGAGATGTGCCCCACTGGTTGGTACTAGACAAAAATGAAAGCACCACGGTGATGCCTCGGTGGAGGTGTCAAAGCTATATATCATAAAGCTACTAGCTATTAGCAATAGCTTTTACACACATTATGATTATCATGATGAACATTTTTGCATTATGCTGCATGCAGGCAGAATCCAGAATCACAGAGAAATTCGAAGCACAAATGATCGACCATGATTGTTGTTAAAAAGGATCGATGCCAAAAATCCTTAATGGCTGTATCAGCAGAGCCTTGCAGCTCTATTCTCACTTTTGCAGCTACCAATAGCTAGCATTTTAGTGCAGAGCTAACTACTGAGTAGAGTAGCAACACTCCATGGACAAGTTTTATTACGCACTCTTCTGAAACGCTGCAATGGCATTCCAAGTACGCAAAACTAGGCACAACTCGAGAACAAAGCATTATTTTGCAATTCACGAATTAAAACATCTAAAAGCCTACAGAAACTCTTGCTTGCACTTCATTGATCCTTGAGCAACTGTAGCAGTCTACATAGACAGACAGACAGACAGACACACACACACACACTACCGTGTACCTCGCTTGCGCATGCGCACCGAGGCCTAATAACCACCACTACACAAAACTTCTAGGCCTAGTTTACTGAGACAAAATGTGTGTTGAATTGAAAGCGAGTGTTGAAAACGGCTACCACTTGGCAAAAATTCTAGGCACATAGAACTGTATCCCTGCTGCATGTGGACCGATTGGTATTAAGAACATTGCCTTGTGAAATTTTAGTATACTTTATATGGGTACCTTTGGCGATTTGCCGAGCAGGTGAAGATCGCCAAAGACTCATGGTGATGCACATTCAATAATGCTATGCAGTATGATTGATTTAAAAATCGCCAATTATACTTCTGAATCAACAAGTGCAAACATTTTGGGGGGAAATGGGGAGAAGTAGGGTCTAAGCTGCTCAACGACATAAATGACAATCGGACATACGGAAGGTTGGGCCACGCCCAACTACTTGTCATACAGCTTGTTGATAAGTCAACTGGAGCGGTAGGAATAAACACTAACTGTTGCTATGAACCTAAGTGTTTGTTAAGGTAGGAGGGTGTGGCTATGTTTGAGCATGCTCAGTTAAGAAAACAATGGCAATGTGACCTCCGCACCTAAGAAGGCGTTACCGTAGCTTCCACCGTTGCAAACAATCCTGACATCCAATGTGCTCAATCACAGTGATGTGTTCTCTGTGTAGGCTGATTTAAATGCGAGGGGAAAAGATTAGTTAGGGACCACGACGACAGCGACAGTACGCTATCACTAGTTTGTCCTGTGGAACTAGTTCTCTAGATTATCTCGCTGAAGAACGTGAGAAGATGAACAAAAAATGATTTTAGTTTTGCTGTTTATAAGTTTTTCATACGATGTACAATTCAGTTCATATTTCGCAACAAATGTCACAAGTGATACGGGCAATAGGGTGAGATCCAGAGGGGAGTTTTTGTGTTTTTGACCTAACCCTACTATTAGGTAGTGCTAATCATTGACATACAGATGTATATGTACGCGCACTGTACAAGGTCAGACTACGAAAGTAACGTGAGAATACCTGGTAAGGAAGGGGATGGTACGAGTAACAATTGTGTATGCTGTTAGTTGTACCTTATGCAAACAGTTTAAAGCCATCCCAGAAAGCTGCGCTTCGTTCAGCAAGCCAACAACCTAGAGCAGAGACAACAATTCACGACAGTTACACAGATCAGAGTGACATTTATTTATTTCGACTGATACTCCCAGATATGTGTAATGTTTGTATTTGTTTTAGCGGTTTTGATTCCAGAACATTTCAACATGTAGTCATTGTTCTTACCATTAATCTACTAGTACAAAATAAAAACGCAAACTCAGAATAAACCACTGCAGAGCATAAACCACTGCAGAGCTTAATGCTACTTGATAGCAGCTGGTTGTGCTAAGATCTAGTTGATGGGCTCCTAATGGAGTAGATCTACCTTGGCTCTTGTAGGCTGTGCCTCTTGAGATTCTTCATCTTCTTGTCTAGCACCAAGTGGAACGAATCCAGACATGACTAACCTTCTCTTAGGAGCAAAAAGAGGTCTTCAGCAAGCAGTAATGTACCTGTACCACTCCAGAGTACATTTATACACCTGTACTTAAAAAATTAATGATTGACACATGTGCGCGTACAGTGCCAAAAGAGTTAACTTACAGACGGTCAAAGTTTGTTACCATGGTGAATACCAATTTTTAACCTGTTTTAGACTCAATATACTTCCGCTATCAAGAGCTAGAAAGAGGTTTGATTCACCCTTTTTACCTGGTACTCCCTGTGCTGTTTCTGCTGTTTGGAACAAAATGAGCTTAGTCTTAGGTGCTGCATCTAACTTGTCTGTTGTTGAACTGACAGCTGATGTGAACAGTACAGTGGAACAGCTCAAGGAGCTGGGTAAATTAATAATTAATTTTGTTCTTTCTAGTATGTACGTCCTCGAGTACATCCTAAGATTTATCAATGGTAGATCTAGCACAATAGAATTCAAAAATGCATGCCCAATTTTATTTTTTCAGATGCCCAACTGAGAAGCAGAGGGAAAGTGGACCCTGGTTCCATTTATATTGATGAAATCATTGCAGCATTCAGGGAACTAGTAGGTTAACAGTATTAAGTGATTAATTAAGTACACGTAGATATTCTTTCAGACAAGGTAACAGCATGCCCAAAGAGTCCTTCCAAATGCAGCTATATAGCTACCATGCACTGTGCGAGGTATCTAGCTGAAATAAGTTCCTTCTCAAAATTATAAAATAAAAAGTGCTTAAATTTGAAATTCGAGTACAAAGAACAGTTAAGTATGCAGCTTAAAATGAAAGCACCATGCCTCGGTGGAGATGCCAAAGCTACATAACATAAAACTACTAGACACACTGTACTTATCATGCATTACTGCATGCAAACTCGAAGAGTGGGTAATGATCAACCATGATGGTTATTAAAAACGATCGATGCCAAAAGTTCAAGTCTAAAACTAATGGCTGCATCAGCAGAGCCTTACAGCTCTCTTCTGATTCTTGCAGCTACCTGTAGCTAGCGTTCTAGTGCAGAGCTAACTACTAAGTAGAGTAGCAACACTCGGTAAACAAGTTTTGCTATGCACTCTTCTGAAAAGGCTGCAATGGCATTCCAAGTTAGGCATAACTCGAGAACGAAGCATTATGTTGCAAGTCCACGAAGGAAAACATGACTAGAAGCCTATAGAAACTCTTACTTGAATGTCATTGATCCTTGAGCAGATGTAGCAGTCTACACACACAGACAGACGACACACAAACACACTACCGTATACCTCGCTTGTGCATGTGCACCGAGGCATGATTAAGATTCGCTTATAATTGAGTAAGCGTAATAATTCTACGGTACTCTTACGTATTCTAGGATACTAAAAGACACAAGGCGCATGAATTA